>NW_020230349.1:70000-200000 GCF_003227715.2 Harpegnathos saltator
GCGACCGCGCTCACTCGCGTCTCGACTTCTCTCTAAACTGGCTTTTCAATATTTACGAATAACCGCGGCCGATTAACCGTGAGCCGGGAGCACCGGAAAGGGCGAGCGAACTAAACGGAGGGGTTGAATCGGCGTCCTTCCGGGGGCGCTGAGAGCCTATTCATTAAGGGAGAGAAAAAAAAATGTAGAAATTCTCGGGAGTTCTCTCCTCTCCTCTCTCTCTCTCTCCGTAGGAAAACCCTTTACACCCGCGGCAGGACCTTCGCTCCTGTCGGCTAATCTTCCCTCCGAAATCCGAATCTCGAATTCTCGGCAGCGCGTTGAATCGCGCATGGAGGAGGGAAAACGAGAACGCACTCTCCGCTGCTGATCGCTGTTTTATTGCTGTTGCAACAACAAACAAGCAACACTAGAGGAGTACGCGCGCGTGAGTTGCGTAAGTTGTTATTATTATTACCATGGCTGTGTGTGTGTGTGTGTGTGTGTGTGTGTGTGCTACAACGGTGTGCGCTCATTAACAACAAAAATGATTCTCCTCCTATTCGCCATAATCCACTTTACCGTGTAATTACAGTCACAAATACCGTAATGTCTCCTCGCCGCGTAACTAAAACCGCGTTCTAACGACAAGTGAACGCTTTGTAATCGTAAACGCTCTCTCGCCTCGATCTCGAGTCGAGTCTCTCGGCGAGATTGTTCACGTATACATATATATGTATACGTACCGCGGGCGAAGGAGAGAGAGAGAGAGAGAGAGAGAGAGAGAGAGAGAGAAAGAGAGAGGGAGAGAGGGAGAGGGAGAGAGGGATAAAGAGAGAGGAGGGAGGAGGGGAGGAAGGGAGGAAAAGGCAGGGGGAGAGAGAGAGAGAGAGAAGCGTGTCGACGATCGCTGCCACAGGGCGGAGGGGAGAGACAGGACGCGGAAGGGTCAACCCTCGGCGAAATCCCCTGTGCGCTGCGCGCGATACAACGTAGCGCAACGTGAGCGAGCGCACCCGGCGATGAATCGTAAAGCGGTGGACGTGCAGTAAAATGCAATGGAGTTGCAACGCGCGCGCGCGCGCGCGCGCGATCGGCGCCGGGCGCGCGCTCTCCGCTCTCGCGCGCGATGAATAATTTTTCATACGCGCCGGACACAACATTATGCCGGTCGGAGGCAACTCCGCTTCCGGAATAATCGCGGTCGTAAATGCGCGCGCGTCGTCACCGCCGCGCCGTGAAATGCACGCTCGATGTCTCCCCCTCGGCCCGCCCCGCTCGCCGCTCGCCGTGTTCGCGCCACAAGCAGGCGATCGTGAACATGGCTTTGCATGGATGCATGTTCTTGTACGGCGGGGGGGGGGCGGGGAGGTGTCTCGAGAAAAACAAGCGTTTCTTGAGATCGCTCGGTGCCGATTGCCGCGATGCGGTCGGACGCTCGAGAGATCGTCCGGCGACCGCACCGTCAACATATTTTGCGCTTCGGAATAATACAATATTTCGAGCGCGATAACACGCGCGCATGTCGATCGCGAGGCGGTGGGGAGGGGTGGCTGGGGAATACGCGCGTTACGCGAAAAAATCGGTTTGATATATTTAGCGATGGATTGATATGTATGACGCGAACGCGCGCGTGCTCTCGTTATTATGATTTCATTAATTATAAGGCAGCAGTTACTCCGCCGGCATCGGACGGACGGCGTGCGTTCTCATTTTCCGTAATTATAAATGTAAAAACTTGATTGTCGAGCGTATCGCGGAAAAGCTCGCTCAACGGACCGGAATACCGCGTTCTCTCTCTCTCTCTCTCTCTCTCTCTCTCTCTCTCTCTCTCTCTCTCTCTCTCTCTCTCTCTCTCTCTCTCTGTGTCTTTCTCTCCCACTTCCTCTCCCTCTCTCTCTCTCTCTTTCGGCAGCCTGCGTTATATGGATGAAATTTCTGATAAATTGGAAACGGAGTGAATAAAGTTAGCGCGACGTTAAACGCGTCTTACGGCGTTTCAGGCGGCGATGTGGCGGTGACGGTGGTGGTGGCGATGGCGATAGCGATGGTGATGGTGATGGTGATGGCGGCGCCCTTTACGAGGCCCTCGGTCTCTTAACCATTTTCCGACGAAAAATACGTTTCGCTGCGCGAGGGGAAAGGTGGGAAACTACGAACCGTACGTCAAGCTATATATGTGTGTGTGTGTGTGTGTGTGTGTGTATATATATATACACACAGCGAATATATATATATATATATATATATATACACACGCCCAGGTAGAAAGTAGAAAATTCTGCGTCTCGTGTTTCCTGCACCGCTTCCGTCTGCATTGTGTTCCGCGGAACTTTGCACTTTCGCGCGGAGGCGTAGCTTAATTGGCGCGCGGATGGAGTCTTGTGGGAGTCCTGGGAGAGTATTGAAAGGAGCGCGAAGTCGCGTTAAAATGCCTCACGGACCGGCGAACAAATTGGATAAATAGAAGCTTAACGCGATGCAAAGCGCCGCTATTGCCGCCGATTCCAGATGGAAAAATGTCGGTCGAATCGCGCGACTATGCATATTTATCGGGTACATATCGAGCGAATGCAATATGCATACTTGCGGAAGCGATATCGACCGAGCTCTTCTCCCTCTCCTCCCTTTCTCTCTCTCTCTCTCTCTCTCTCTCTCTCTCTCTCTCTGTCTTTCTCACTCCCACCATCTTCTGTACATGTACGTGCGCCTGTTGGGTAACGCGGTGATAAACCGCTGCTTTCCAAAATTCCCGAAAATTATTTGAAAACGAGCAAGTACTCGATTTTCACATCCTCCTCCGGTGAAAAAAAAAAATAGAAAGAAAGGATAGAGAGGTGAGAGAAGAGAGAGAAAGCTAGGGCTCGCGCTAGGTCGCTTTCCGGGAGCGGTTTCGGGGCAATATCGGAAAGTGGCATTTTCCCCCGGGGTGGCATTTATCCCCGGGTCACCCTGTGTACATCCATAAAAGAAACGTCGGTCGGATTGCATGCGCGTATGATAGGCTCGTTTCGACATCGCTCGATTTTTCGGTAGAAACGGCAGATCGCGAGTCGGCGGGAACAGCTGAGACTTTGACTTCATCAAAGGAGAAACCATTTCTCGACAAGTGTCAATGTCGATATTCGGTGTAGTGGTACGGGATACCTAACTCGCTGCTCGTGCTTTCTTTGCTGAGAAAGAGAGAGAGAGAGAGAGAGAGAGAGAGAGAGAGAGAGAGAGAGAGAGAGAGAGAGAGAGGAGGGGAAAGAGAAAAGACGGATTGTCGATTGGCAGGAATTAAAATATCGAACGTCTCGAGCAGAACCGCAGCTGGGCAATGCCGCTAGTTGCGAAAGAGAGAAAGAGGAGGGGGGGGGAGAGAGAGAGAGAGAGAGAGAGAGAGAGAGAGAGAGAGAAAGGAAGCTCGCGCGAGAGAAATCGAGACACGTGTTTGCGTGTAACCGTGATAGCGCACGTTCGACTCTCGAAGATCGAGTTTGAATAAGAATTCGAGCGTTAAGATAGTCGAAAGTAAATTTGTCGAGTGTCCCAGCCGTACGCGTCGACAGCGTCCGATGTATCAATTTTCTCATTGCCGCCGCAATCCTAGAAGGGATTGCGAGAGAAAGGGAGAGAAAGGGAGAGAGAGAGAGAGAGAGAGAGAGAGAGAGAGAGAGACTTGAAAATCATCCGAGAGATCGCGCGGCTGTAACTCTCGCAGGAACACAAAATCGTCCGTCGACGAATCGGTCAAGTGAGAAGCGGTGTGTACTCCGCCACACTCCCCGCAACGAACCGAAAGCCAATTCCCGACAAGTGTCAACGCCGAGATCTAACGTTCCGCCAAATAACGTTTGTGACAGGAAGGATACTCGCTTCCTTTGCACGCTCGCGGAGAGCGAGCGAGAGGGACGGTCGATCGGCAGGAATTAAAATATCGAGCGTCTCTCCAGCGGAGAGTGAGTGCAGCTTGAGCGCGCGGGCAGCGAGAGGCGAGACGAGAGAAGAGCAGAGCGAAGGAGATAGAGGCGGAATGGAGAAAAAGAGAGAGAGAGAGAGAGAGAGAGAGAGAGAGAGGGAGACAGACGGTAGAGTCGAGTTGTGGGTCGTGTCGTCTTGTGCACCTCGCTCTCGCCCTCTCATTCCCTCTCTCCCTCTCTCTCTCTCTCCCTCTCTCTCTCTCTCTCTCTCTCTCTCTCTCTCTCTCTGCCCCTATTCATCTTCCTCTCTTACTGCCGCTGTCTCTCTCTCGCTTCTTTTCCCACCGTCCTTGTCGCCCTCGTCTCGTAGAATCGGCCGGAAAAGAGAGACGGACAGACGGAGAGAGAGAACGCCTTTTGTTCTGGCTCGTCTACCGTTCTTCCCCGCACGCACCGTCGATCGTCACGTAGCCACCTTTCTCTCTCTGTCTCTCTCTCTCTCTCTCTGTCTCTCTCTCTCTCTCTCTCTCTCTCTTTCGCTCGTCTCACACGCGCTTGAACGCGGGTACGTGGTACACGTGCAGTGCGTGCGCGTGCGATGTGTGCGTATGTGTGCACCGGCAATCTGTGGGCTCCCGGTTTCGTCGGGACGAGAACAGAGACGACCGATCGATTTTCATCGAGTCTCAAAATTCTCTATGCACATCCCCCCGCCTCGGCGTACACACCGTCTCCGTCTCTCGTCTCCTTCCTACCTCCCTCCCTCCCGTCCTTCCCGTCCCTTCCCACTGCCTGCCCTCGCCTTCCATCCCCGCGCACGTTGTCTGGTAAACTCGGATCGGGGATTTATTCATTCGCATGGCGAAACGCCGCGCCGGAGATCTGCCATGCGTCTGATCGGTCTGACCGGGTTACTGTTAAGGTCACTGGACCCACGAGGGCTCGGACGACGGCCCTCGGAATGCTTCCCGCTCGCCCATATCCGATCCTTCAAGGATCCCCCCCGTTTTTCCGACAATAAGTTCTCATTCATACCCCTCCCCTCCCCCCTGTGCTTGTGCAAAGTCGACGAATCTTTGCGCGCGAGAACTGATTTAACTCGGAAACTCACTTTCCCTATGTACTCGCCGCGTAATGTAATCGACGATAGTTTGTTATCTCTTCCGCGAACTTTGATTAATGTAAAATACTTTCGGCACCGAGAGAGAGAGAGAGAGAGAGAGAGAGAGAGAGAGAAAGAGACAAAAGGAGAGAAAGAGAGAGTAACGAGTGTAGCGAGAGCAACGAAAGCGCGTCAGCCTTCGGTTCAAGCTTAACAACTTTTGGCGCGTAGCCTCGCCGCGACGACGTCAATACGCATATGCGTGTTTCGCAACTGCCAACTCTCGCTGATAAGGAACTCGCGTTTTTTATCGCGTGGAGCTCGCGCCGCGGATAAACACGCGTCGGCTTTCTTTCTCCCGTCGCGGTCGCCGGCGCTCGGCCGCTCGGCTGGGAAGGGAGGAATTATATTTGATCAACAAACATCCACTAGAGCATTTCCGACCCGGACCCGATATGCGTCGCCGACGACGCGCGAGGTGGACGAGAAATCGGGGAGGCATCTGAAAAATCCGCCCTTAGCTTCGGCGGATTTCGCTTTGTCTAGCCAGGCAGGACCTTGAGTCGTCATCGTGAGTAAACAATTAAACGATACACCGCGCGTGCGCAAGTTCCTTCCGCCCAAAAAGTTTTACGCCGCGATCGTCTAGTCGTTCTCTCGAGTAGTCCATTTACATTTTTCGCAGTGGTGCCCGCCCTCCGTCCACCCTCCTCTCGTACGACATTATTCTTGGCGCTCCGTCGCTCGACAACGACGTCTCACGTATCGCGGGAGAGAACGATTCCCGTGTGCCGGCTCAAGCCCAAAGTGCGTAGGCAATCCTATCGCGAGAGGCGATGAGACCGCTCTCTCTCTCTCTCTCTCTCTCTCTCGCCCTCGAGGAGAATATTCCTCCTCAACCCTTTTCAACCAGCCAGTCCTACGACCGTCTCGCTCGTACACGCGCATCTCCCACGGTGTATATTATGGTATGGATTTGTGTGCGCATTCTCGGACAAGACACGACGACCGGGGAAAGGAGACAGAGAGACAGAGAGAGATAGAGAAAGAGAGAGAGAGAGGTAGATATTTAGACGGGAGAGACAGAGATAGCATGACGAGGGATGACATGGGGGTACGGTGCGAGGCGACGGTGAATATACGGGGGCAGAGAAAAACGCGCGGGTCTCGCTGTGGCGGCGGCGAGGCAAGCCCGGTACACACCGGGTATCTCGTAATTGAGCAGCACGAGCCACCGAACGAGAGAACAACGCCGCGTGTGTCTGTGTGTGTGTGTGTGTGTGTGTTGCGCGCGCGTCGCGTGAGGTAGATAGATAGAGCGAGAGAGCGAGAGAGCGAGTGAGCGAGCGAGAAGTTCCAACGGAGAATCATCCCTATTTCTGGCGTATCGCGGGCTCGGTCTTACCGGCATTCCCGGGGACGAAGGAAAGGCGAACAGATTCCGCGCTGCTTGTTTACACGGCCGAACCTGCGGACCGTCCTGCGTTGTCACCGCGCGCGCGCGCGCGCGCGCGCGCGACGATTAATCGCGAGTCCCGAATTTTGTTTATGCCGTTCGCTCGACGGCGCGACGCGGCGGGTCCGTCGAACTCAATCGCGAGGTGATCCTCTCGCGAGGTCGAATTCTCGCGGCGGGGAGCCGAGCCGAGACGGTTTATTTTCATTAAATCGATCAATCCGGAGCGAGTTGAGCACGACGTTGAGTAAAAGCGTATTCTCGTCCGGGTGAAATAAGGCGAGATTTGTGAAATTCGCGGATTTATTGACCCGGTGGCGGCGTCGAACTTTTTCCCGAGTTTCCTGCAAAATGCACCTTTTTGACGTATAATTGCATTCTCCAGGGCAGCCGTCTCCCGATCCAGAATTACGCGATAGCTAGGATAATGTTACAAATAATTAAAAGAAACTTGTTCGATCGATTA
The DNA here is from genome assembly GCF_003227715.2 of Harpegnathos saltator. Classification (NCBI taxonomy): domain Eukaryota; kingdom Metazoa; phylum Arthropoda; class Insecta; order Hymenoptera; family Formicidae; genus Harpegnathos; species Harpegnathos saltator. Next base: position 76,906 of record NW_020230349.1, read on the forward strand.
CACGGCGCACGATGATTTGGCTCGGTGTTAAAGCAGAGAAAAATGAGAAGAGACAGAGAGAGAGAGAGAGAGAGAGAGAGAGAGAGAGAGGAGGGGGGGAGAGGGAGAGGGAGAGAAGAAGAGATTGCTCTGAATCACATAATACTTAAACTTGCTTGTTGCAACTCTTAGAATACTTAGATTAGAAATTCGACTGTTGCGTGTAAAATAGGTGAAATATGTAGCAACCGGAAGAACCTGAGGAGAAAAATCGTAAACTCCGGCAGTCGCAAATGACAGATCGAAAGAGAATGAATTTTAGATCGCACCTTCCCTACGAGATTTATAGTCACCGATGACGTCGGCTGTCGCGCGCGGGCTAGCTTATCGATAATAATTCATGGAGTCGTACAACTTGTATCGTTCAGACATTTGCTTCCACGAGTCCTTTCGACCGTCGAGCAGCGGGAGAACCGCGTTTCTTTATCGCTTATCAGATAGATAACACCCAAGCGCCCGTCTTTGTTCGTCGCACTGACCGATTGTCTGACTCAGCCCCCGAAATAATTTCTACTTTCCCGCGCAATTAATAACGCGCATAAAATGACGATCGTTGATACATCCCTACGCGCGTTTAAAGCCGCGTAATTTTCATACACGATACGCGCGACGGCAATTCCGAGGAACTCATAAAAATTCATTCCGAGGAGTTCGCGTTATTGTGACCGCGCACAGCTATTGTATGGCGTTTAAGCTGCGCGCGCGCGCGCGCGCGCAAGAGAGAGAGAGAGAGAGCCCGAACGCTCGCGCTCTCACGCGGTCAATAGAAAGAATTCGGAATTGGGCCATTGTTAGGCCGGAAGCTGATCGCGGCAGAGTGTCCTTCCCTCGCGCGACGTCCGCCCGCGAGTAAGTTGTCGTCGCCGATCACATTTCCCCTCGCGCCTTCGACTGCTCTCCGCGATTGGGCGAACTTTAAACGTCGGCGGGCGGTAAAGGCTGTCGGGCCTCGGGCGATCGCCGAACCGCGGCCTGGCATCCTCCGAATTAACGGCGGAGCCGTTCGCACAGCGGCCTGAAAAAGCGGCCGCTCGCGAGAATGCTCGCGAAGTTGCCGCGTGCGCTTTGCAGTCCGCGCGACGAACGCGCGATCTAAGAATAAGCGGCGCGCGAATAAGCACGAGCCGGCTTCAGAAGTCCGTGCTTTGACTACATCTCCGTGGGATTCGGCGGGATTGCCGAAGGGTTAAAAGGGTTAAGCAGTCGAGACTGCTGCGAGTTCGAAGGGTCGGAGCGCGCTCGCGCGCGCTCTTATGTCTGCTGGGCGACGGCACAAATTCGCGCGCGCGCGCGCGCGCGCGTTTGGCGGAAGGTAACGGAGTAGCCGCGTTAGTTCGCCAAACTTCCCGGCTACTACCGTCGATGTTCAAATATGTGATTGGCGTAAATAATTTATACTCTCGTCTCGTAACTCTCGGCTCGTAACGCGCGTCGTCACCGTGCACTGAGATAAAAGTGTGATATTTGGAACGATAACGATGTAGTAACTAAATTATAGTCCGAAATATCATATTTATAGTAAGTATTACCGGTAATATCGGTAATAATTGCAATATAGGCATAGTATAACCGACCATATAATATTTTTACTAAGAATTATAGTGAGTTAAACTAAAATTATTGTATGGATGCAGATATAAAATGGTAGGTAAAAGTAACTCTTTTATATAGTCAATATTACCAGAATATTTGCCGAATGATGACAGATGTGACTATAGGAATATTAAATCTCACTATATTTGTGAATGAGAAATTACCGTATATGTGGTAAAAGTAGCTAAACAATTATTTCAGACAGTCATTGACTATATCTGTATAAATATATCTGTATAAATAATATATCTGTATATAAATATCTGTATATAATATATAAAAATCTGTAATAAATATATCTGTATAAATTATATATTTGTTGAAAAGGTTACCGAGTTTTCCTGAAATATTTCAAAAAATATCAGGCAAATAAAGAAATGTTTCAGACAAAAGTTGTTAAAATTAATTGGTAGAAAAGGAAGATGTAATAAAAAATTGGGCCTTCTATTTAAAAAAATTAAGTTCAACTGACCTTCAACTGACCTTGAAAATGCCCTCTAAATAAAAGCTGACAATGCCGTTCTCTTTCCCCTTCGAAATCATGGAACACGTGTTTTAGCTTTTTTTAATATCTTTCATAGATTTTGAGATTTTTAACCTGTTACGAGGGAAATTTGGTATCCTGTATATATAATTCGTACATATCGATAATTTCCAACGTCTTGCGACGACTTGCGACTCACCACGATGCGAAAGCGATACGCATTCAAATTGTATACGAAATTCGAAATTGTACCTTGCATTTGGAGTTCTCATATCTTTCTAGTAGGTTTTCAATTTACGGGCGGGTTTATCGGTTACGCAAATCCATTGTACAAATCTGTACTTGTATATAGTTGCAATTATACCTAAGAATCGGTATGCGGGACGTTGGAAGATGAGAACGGGCAGTTATCACGCGACGAGCGTGAGACGCAGAATGAAAAATTGATGCCGGCGAACAGCCGGCAAAGTGTTAACTGCGAAATTCCTCGGGACACGAATCGAATGCTCGCGAGCGGGCTTGCGAAATTGCAAGCGAGACGACAAAAATTCTGAAACCCTGCGTTGCGTACATCCGCAATAGAACGCGCTATTCTCGGAAATGTCACGGCGTCCACGTTTCGCAACGCAAATGAGAGGGGAAGACAATGGCGCGAATCAGCGGGGTATCAATCGCGTACCGCTGTTTGCACCACGAGAGCGTCCTTCGGCGCTTCGCGTTTTGCGGAAAATATCGGGATTTAATATCTCGCGAAGGACGGTGCGCTCGCGCGCACCTACACACACACACACACACACACACAGCACACCGCCGTGGCTACTACCTGCGGTGCAGGAGAAAGGAAGTTCAACCGTAGAAAACAGCTCGAAAGTTGCGGCGCAGCCTTCACTTCGTAACGAAGTGTAGTCTCTACTGTATCCTACCGTATCGCGCACGTTGCCGATCGGAGGCCTCCGATCGCCGCGGACGAGAGCGGAACCGCGTCCTACCGATGATGATGACTTCGATCCTCGCGAGCGTGGATTCTGCTGATCCTGCTGCTTTGAAAACGAAAAATTATGTGAAGATTAAGGGATCAAAGAAAGAGAAGAAAAATCACGCACCACTTTCGCACAAAGAGTCGCAATAAATTATTAAGTTATTAATGATTGAGAACGACCACATCTCGAGGCTCTTTTAATCGATAACTTGAAACAATTTACGTACCTTCTTAGCAGAAGGTAAAGGTAAAGCACTCTTCTCTCTTCAGAATCACCTAATCCACTACGATACGACGGCTGTTGTGCCCAGCGATAGATATGACACAGATAGCGATAGATACGAGTATATCGAACTTTGAATCTTGAACCTGTCGCTAGGCACAATCATTGTAGATTGGATCGTTCTGAGGGAAAAAGCCCTTTACCTTTATTTTACAAATGAGTACGTAAATTTTTAAGTTATCGATTAAAAGAGCCTCTAGATGCGTCTTCAACCGTTAATAACTTCAGAACTATTGCGATTTTTGCAAAATGGTACTTGACACTTCTCCTCAGTGTGTTTCATCTGATTAATCCTCACAATTTTTCGATTATATATATATATATATATATATATATGTATGTATTGTGTATATGTATGGCGCACACATACACATACACAATACGTAAACGTGATACAAGCTTGTTGCTTTTCAAGCGGTTCTCTCTCACCATCCCAGCGCGAGGAGGTAGGAGCATCCCGCTCCGGGTCGATAACTCGCATGACTCCTGCGTTACAACGGGCCGAACGTGCGGTACCTCTCCTCGTCGGGCAAATTCCCATACGTCGATGTTTCCGTACGTGTTGGTTCAGATTAGGGGGTCGCGTTCTTTTCGAGGGAGGCAGGCGCGCGTCGCGCGACTAATAATATGCCCGCCAATTAGACACGCGGCGAGAGCCGCGTTTTCGTACGTTCGCGAGAGAGCCCCGGGAGAGCTCGTAATAATTGATACGATTAGGAGAAAGTAGGGTAAAAGTCTACGACCTTCTCGCAGCAGCTGGAATACGCAAACAGAAGCGGAGTCACGCTGACAGACTGAGCTCTTTAGCGGCGGATACTTGTGCACGCGTTGCGATTTCGCGAGTCGCGCGTGCATATTACAGCATATCTCAGCGTCGGTGTCTGCCCTCCGTCGTCAAGATGGACGACCAACGCGACCGATTGCGCACCTTCTGTCGAGCGCGCGTTTCAGAGGACTCATACGGAAATACTGGCAGCTGGAAAATCGGTCGTAGAAATAGTCTAATCCCGATCCCGCCGATCCCACCGTTACGGTTAGAGGCTAGAGGAAGAATCATCCGCAATCAATCTCCGTTTTGAAAGTTCGGCTCAAGCGGCTAATTCGCACGATTACGACGATTAGGCGCGATGACAGCGACGTGCGACAAATCGCGTTCTCGATCGCGGCCCCGGCGATGCCGATGCCGAATAGCGATAGCCGCGCTGATTCCTCTGGCTACTGGCTGCGAATCGAGCTAATTCGCACAATCTTGCGCGACGAGCGCGCAGCCCGAAATACGCAGCCGCTGCCGTGTAAACGCATTTGCGAATTTGCAGGCAAGCAGCCCCTCGTCGCCCCCGCAGAGCCGGCGCAGCGTGGCGCATTATGCGGACGCGTTTTGTCTCCGCGGATGAAAGCTCTCTCTCTCTCTCTCTCTCTCTCTCTCTCTCTCTCTCTCTCTCTCTCTCTCTCTCTCTCTCCTACGCGAAACGCGCGTTTCGCGCAAAAGTGCGCGGCGTTTCGAGAGCAGCAGGCAGCTCGCACTCGCGACGCGACGACTGGCCATCGCGAGGCTTTACACCCGTCCTATGCTTCGCTCGGAGGACTCAACTCAACGTCCCTCGGCCTCGATATTGCCAAATCGATTATACAACGATTTATATAAACCGGCGAGAGAGTGGAGCGCGCGTTAGGAGGACATCGGGGGCTGAGCTGAGCCGTAATGACGCGACACGATGCGACGAGAACAGAACGGCTAGGAAAAGACAGCGTCGTGAACTGACAGCGTCATATTCGGATTTTCTCGCAGCGCGATTCGGATCGCAGCGCGGCGATCGAGAAGCCACGCGAGAGAGTTAGCCGTCTGCTAATCGAGAAAAATTGCAGCATACTCACAAAGGAAGGTCGAGGAGGTAGAAGGTATAGTAATGGCAGGAGCGACGGGGCACAACCAGCCGTCGTCCTCGTGGGGATAGGGAAGGCTGGACGCGTCGCGGGACGAACAGGGAGGAAAAGGAGTAAACCGCTCGCGCGCGAAGGGGAAAACGACTCGGAACTCGTGTCGTAGCGGTATTCGTTTTCTTCGCGGCCGCTCGCGTATCTCGTTGCCGCGAAATTGAATAACCGCGATTACTACCTGGCGACGGAGACTGTGCGTGCGCGTGCGCGTGCGCGCACTGTGTGTGTGTGTGTGTGTGTGTGAGATTTTGGGAGGGAAGGAGGAAGGAGACGTCGTTCGAATTTTTCTACTCTGAAACACGCACGATGCTTCGTCCTCTTGTATCAAATCGAAACCCCAAATCGAGAATACATATGTAATAATTGTAGAGAAAATGACCAATCCCTCCCTCCCCCCCTCCTGTCCCCCCCCCCTGTGATCGACGTGGCGATGGTAGTTTAAATAACAACGTGTCGGATTGTACGTGCGTGACAGTCCTGGGCTTTTTAATTGCTTTCTCGAAGCAATTTTTAACGTCTCGCTTACGCGTGCTTTTCCCGTCATTTCTCGTTCTCCTCAGTTCTCTCTTTCTCTCAGGAATTTTATATCTAAACCTGGTATTGTAAACACATAACTCTTTTATAATGGCTCCGAAATTATTTCCTGCGCAATCCGGTGTGCATCATTTTTCATGCATAATTTTTACAAAAGAAGAGTTAAAGAAAAAGCGATAGTCGTAAAAGTTCGCATAGTTCATCACACACACACACACACACACACACACACACACACACAAAAGTGAGGAATTTAAGAATCTTCGTAGATATATAGAGTGCAGGCTATTTTTCGTCCGCTAGTTATATATAATGCTGTCCTTTCTAAAAAATCTGCCATTTTTTCCTTAGCGAGAATGTCGAGGGAGATCCTTATTTATGGAGCGACTTTTTAATTTTCGACGTAATATATATCTCTTTAGCCAAGTCTCAAATTAAAATTCTGATAAAATCCACTTGAACGGGCGAAATAACTTTTTTATTCGTTTGGCCGTCTAAAACTTAGTTTACAAAAAAGCACCGTTTTTTCGAGCGCTTGCATCTTGGAAAGCATCAGCGATGTCTCGTCAATTTCGCCCAGGATCAGATTTTCATGAAGGATAACTCTGCATCAACAGTGAGCGGGAAGTAGTTTTTACATCCTGCATATTCGTCGTTTCGTTTTATTATTATAATGCCCACTTCACATTTGTTCCGACGTACAAATTCCTGTGCACGGTAGGTATGATAACGATCGCGTACAGGTAGCAACGTTCATTCAACAGTTATTCGGGAACGAAGAAACGTCGCAGAATAGGCGTATTATCGCATATATTTTTTCTACCTGCGGCTACACGACAATGTAGCCAACATTTCTAACTTTTCGTTTTGGTATGTTCGTTGGGATGAAACTTTTACCTTTGGGGTCACCGTAGAAAATTCGACGTATTGTTTAACCGCAAACGAACAAAAGAGAGTGCCTGATACTAGTGGCGGGTGTTGAAAGGTAAGGCGAGAGAGAGAGAGAGAGAGAGAGAGAGAGGGAGAGAGAGAGAGAGAGAGAGAGAGAGGAGGGACAGATGGTAACGGAGAGAAGAGGAAGGCAAAAGAGAAAGAGGGAATGATGCGCGGTGCAAGCGCGCAAAGTGGAGACCCACTCGGTACTCGTTTGCACGTAGCGGTATTCGCTCGCAGGACTCGCTGTTGTGCGAAGTCCGTTTTAAGTACGACCATGCGAAACATCGGCGCGATGTCTCGTGTCGATAGAAGGCGTCCGCGCCAATGCTCGAACTTGAGATCCTAAATATCTAAATAGTCGAGGTATACTGCTGCGGTGTCCCTAACAAGCCGAGGAATTCCGGGCTGGGAAAGCGCCCGGTAATTTAGCGTCGTGAACATCGTCCGATGCGACTTTTTCACGGGTTAAAATCATTTTTCCGTCGCACTCTCGCAATGAAATGTGCAAAGTACGAGACCGGAGATACGATTATTATACGATAAGGAGAACGCGAATTATTAGCACGAAATAAGGTCAATGGAAAGCTAGCGCAATCATTGCACCTGTCGAGTGACCTCGCGTTGTATGTGCGTTGGTTCGGGCGTGTGTGTGTGTGTGTGTGTGTGTGTGTATGTTGAAGGCAAAACAAATGTAGAAAATATCTCTTCTGTCGTTCTTACCCGCGCGCGCGCGCGCGTATTAGCGGATATTACGAAAAATGTCGTTGTTAATATAAATAGATATTATTTAGAGAAATAGCTTTATACACCGAGGATTTATACCTTTGAACTCGCGCTGCGTCCTTTTTGTCTGAAATCTCCGAGAGCGCGCGCCAGTTTCTCTGTCTAACGCACCGTGATTATGACGATATTACGTAGACTCGCGAGCGTGTATGCGTCAGCGCGTGTAATTTACAACGTATCCTGTTGCGAGAGCGCGTTTTCAGTTTTAATCAAAAGAGCAGCGCAGCGACGATAATGCGACAACGACGTTGACGTCGACGACGACTACGAGGATGGGCGCGGGAGCGAGAACGACGATGACGTTGGCGGCGGCGGTGACGACGACGACGACGACGACGACGACGACGACGACGACATTTCCTGCGCGGAGGCAACGAAAAGTTCACGGTGGACGAGCAGCACAGGTGTTGGTTAACGAAGTACACCCCCGCGATTTTTTGCACCTACGTACGCGCTGCCGCTACATGGGTGTCTTCGCCCAGGCTCGCGACAGCGTATGCTTTACGCAAACGCGCAAACGTATATCGCACGTAACGCGCGCAACGCTCGCGCCGTCTTGCCCATTAAGCGAAACGCAAACCACCCCGGTGAGCGCTCCGGTGCTTCGTTTTAATCCGGTCGTTCTCACCCACCCGATCGCGAAACACACACCCCCCGGACACCGCTCGCCTACCCGCCCGTCCCGTCCCGTCCCGTCCCGTCCCGTCCTGTCCTCTCCTCTGTCCTGTTCTCCCCCGAGACCTCACCTCCTCGTTCTAACGGCGAGCGACGTCACTTCCAGTTGGCCGTTTCGCTGCCGTCGTATAATATCTCAATATAATACGCAATATAATACGATATTTATTACACCGTATAAATATTACTGATACGAAACGTATCTATATTAATGTAGCGATTACACGTGTAATGGCAGTCGCGTCGATTTTGAGTCGAGTGAATTTCGCTCGGAGTTAAATCACGAGGGAGGGAGGGAGAGAGAGAGAGAGAGAGAGAGAGAGAGAGAGAGAGAGAGAGAGAGAGAGAGAGAGAGAGAGAGAGAGAGAGACGATAATCCGGATCGTCGACGCTACGAAGAGAGCGAGCTGGGCTCTTTGCGTCCGCGCGCGCGCGAAGCAGACACGCCTGTCGAAGAAGGAAATATTTGTATCGCCCGATAAGAATACATTATCGCCTTTCCGGTCGTTTAATCGAGCTATTATTATCGTCGTTCATTCGACATGTACGATCGTAATGTATGCATAATATTCAAGCGTTTATCGTATTCGTTCGCTAGCTGTGTGTGTGTGTGTGTGTGTGTGTGTGTGTGTGTGTGTGTGTGTGTCGAGGAACCTGACGTATTTAACGCGCTCACGGAAGAGCGAGCTGTTAGGCGAAAATGGTTAGCGGCGTAGTGCGCGCTTATCAATGAATAATTTCGAGTCAGCTGGTAGAGGCACAGTGGCGTCTCTCTCTCTCTCTCTCTCTCTCTCTCTCTCTCTCTCTCTCTCTCTCTCTCTCTCGCGCGCGCGCGAGCGTCCGTGTCAAAGATAAGCCCGTGCAATATGTAAGGTAGTTGCAGAGAGGCATCGGGAGGTAATTTTCATGAAAATGCACGGAACCTTCTCTTTGGCCGTCCGAAACGCGCGGAATACACTTTGAGCATCGCCGTTCTGAAGCAACAATCGAATACTGGAACACCGAATCGCCGGAGCGTCGACCGCGCGGTGGTCGGCGCACTAGATACGTTCTCCCTCCTCTTTTTCTGCCCCTCCTCCTTCTCCTCCTCCTCCTCTGGTGCCCTCGCTCCCTCTTTGTCCCTATATATATATATATACACACACACACACACACACACACATATATATATACATATTCCTCTCTTTCTCTCTCCTCTATTAATCTCCGGGACTCTCTCCGAAAGTCAATAAAAGAGTCTTCGAATTTTATGCGCGGTCCTTCGTCGATCGCAGCTCGATAGAGTATCTCGAAGTATCATTTCGCATTAAGCGATAACACGCGTCGCACACATCTCCGATTACGGCTACGTACTCTGGGACTCGCCGTTACCGCGATAATAAAACGCCCAGAGCGAATACCAGTCAAGATAGTTAAGCCTTGGAGCATACGTCGGAGTCGTAGCCAATAAGTTCCGTCTACCGTAATTGAATCACTCGCTCGGGAAAGGAATTTATTCCAAACACGTTGATAATTGGTTTTCGGTATACACGGTCTTTTTGCGTCGACACACATCGATGTATATGAGAGAGAGAGAGAGAGAGAGAGAGAGAGAGAGAGAAGGAGAGATTAGAAAAGAGGCTCCGTTCTCGAGAGACGATCGGTATGTTACGGAAACCGGCTAGAGAAACAAAACGGTAAATGGAATCCCTTTTCACGACGTGTAACTAATTCGGACGCTTTTGTGACGCTTTCTGAAGGACACGATGTAAGAGACGACGTTTCCTCTCATATTCACACAAACAGAAATTTTTCTTTTCTTTCCCACCGCGACTTTCTCACGCAAAAATTTGACCTGTTGGCCGATCCAATCTTTCCCTCCCTTTTTCTTTCTCTCTGGAGACGTGGCATCCGGCTAAAATGTCGCGATAAGGCCGTGCGTCTTATTCCATTCTAAAATAGGCGTCTTTCGGTCGATCACGTAGTCCGCGCGCCGCGCGATCGTCGTCGAGGAAAAATCGCGTTGTATCTCGTACCGAAGGACGCGTACGGCTTTAAGCGCCGATAGGGGAGGTGGGCGCGAGGTGGCGGAGGAGGCGCGCGCGTGTATGTGTGTGTGTGTGTGTGTGTGTTACGATGCACGCGCAGGTGTGCGTACGTGTGTACGCTCGGGCTTGCGCCTGTCGTGCGCGGCATGTGTGTGTGTGTGTGTGTGTGGTGTGTGACGCGATGTACGTACGTGTGACGATGGTAGGGCAGACCGAAGCGTATAGATGGCCCCGACGCGCGCGGGTTGCGCGCGGCGAACGGACGGAAGGGTGCGGTGGGGTGCGGAGAGCGGAAGGAGAGGGGTCAGAGCGGAGGGGAAAACGACTCGGAACTCGTGTCGTAGCGGTACGACGCTCGGTCGGGTATCTCCGCGTCGTGGGCCACACGCTCGGTCGGTGTCGGCTCGCATCAGAGCGCTCAGTCCGTTCAGTAGTGCTCGAGCCTCGTTTGCGTACGGATGCCATCGGCCGGGCTTGACGCGGGACAAGTGGAGACTGTGAGTCTCACCCTCTCTCTCCCTCCTTCGGTGTGTGTATACAGCGCGCATACAGCGTGACGCGGGCGCCTCTCTCGTGCGTTCCGACAAGAGATAGTCTCGCGCGAGTACCGCGCTGTATCGCGTTTTCGACGAACATATACATATATATATATATATATATATATATAATATAGTGTGTATGTACATATATATATATATGCACACACGGACATTTATACATACATGTATGTGCGTGAAGCATATGATCGCGCGCGTTTGTGTACGTGTGTAACTGTGGTTCACGACTGACGCGTGTGAAGGAGAAGGAAAGAGAGAGGAGAGAGAGAGAGAGAGAGAGAGAGAGAGAGAGCGAGCGCTGGCTGATTAACGGTAGCGCATCTGACGTTGTCGCGGATTGTTGTTGCCGCGACGGTATCGCTCGCAGTGTGGATTGCACGCCTATAGTGACACAGGCGACATAATTATATATTCGTATATATTTATTTAAACATACACGCAGACGTACACGCACCTGCGTAAAGTGGACACACACCGGAATCGCCAACTCGTGCTCCGATTAATTCCGTTAGCTGTTAAGCGCGCGCGCGCGCGCGCGCGGTGCTGGTCGCGAGAAGGGGCCAACGGGAGAGTGACATACGGGAAAGCGAGAGAAAGAAGAAACAAGTGAGAAGGAGGTGAGGAGAGAAGAGAAGAGAAGAGAAGAGAAGAGAAGAGAAGAAAAGAGAAGAAAAGAAAAGAGAAGAAGGAGAAGGAGAGCAAGCGGGTGCTCTATCCACGGCGTCGGATCAAGGAGAAGAGTTGTGAGAGAGAGAGAGAGAGAGAGAGAGAGAGCAAGCGCGCGCGGTGCAGGAAGGAAGAACAAAGAAGCGACATACAGCCGCCGCTGTTGCTGCTGCCGTTGCCGTTGCCACTGCCAGCCGGTGTAAGAAGCGGGGACCTACGTGCGCGCGCGAGGACCGTCCTTCTGTCTCTCGCCCCGTCCCTCTCTCTCTGACTCATTAACTCTTTCTCGTACGCTCGCTTACACCGCTCACCGCGCGCTGACTTGCTGGCGGACAACGACGACACAACGGCAACGCGCGAGCTACTCGCGGATCGTGTCTCGAGGTAAAGTGATTTTCAATGACGTCACCGGAGCGATGTCAAGTTGAGCAACCTCCGTTTTTACACACTCACACACACACACACACGCGCGCGCGCGCGCCACCGAGCGCTGCCCCCTCCCCCCGCCCCGGCCAAACCCCCAACCTTTCGACCCCTCTTGACCGCCCGCATCCCTTATGCTGCTATCCTCGCCGGTGGGATGCACCCTGGCTAACGATCAACCGCGAGATGTACGTACGGGTTTAGTGTATATTATGCGCGCTGATGTTTATCCGCGAACGAAGCGGGGAGTATAGAGGGGGGAGGGGGTGGATGGATAGCTCTCTCTTTCTCTGATAGCCTGCCGACGACGCTGGTAACGGGATTCGCGCAGCGGCGCGAGCCGATTTTCCGATACTCGATGGAAGAAAGAGGAGCGCTCTCTCTCTCGTCGCTTTCGACACGATCGCCGCGCGTAGTTGCGAGGATCACGATTGGCGCGCGACCGCTAATCGTCGCTCGTCGCCGCGAGCCGTCACGCGCGTTTACGAGAGCAACGCGGTTACCCTGCGTCGCCGCGCCGCGCGCGTCGCCGGTGACGTTCACCGGGGAGCGTCGAACCACCTGATCGCGCGAGAGCGCGCGCGCGATCGGGGGATACCCGCGCGGCTCTGGGAACGGCGTTATCGCGGTGATCGCGACCTCCCTCGCTCGGCTTAGCGCTCGAGACGCTGCCGCGCGGTCCTGAATAATTTCGACGAGTTATTACGACAGCCTGACTGACGACGCGCGCGACGTCTCCCTCCCCCCTTCTCTCTCTCTCTCTCGCTCGCTCGCTCGCTCGTTCGCCCACGACAATGGAGACGCGATTGACGCAAAAGACGCAAGGTGTCCCGGACCTAGTGAGAGAGAGAGAGAGAGAGAGAGAGAGAGCCACCTTTCACTCCGCGGATTCTCTCCCTTCCATCCGACGCGCGCGGAGTCGATTTTTCCTCGACGGCAGAATCTCGAGGGACAGAGGAACGGCTTCTAAATTGTGAACCGTCGAGAGAACAAGAGGGACCTGCCCGAAGAGCGGGAAGAGCGAGTAAACACACGTTCGATCGGGAGGGGGGAGGGGGATAAGGTCGTAAAAGACCAGGAGGAATCGACGACGAATCGGCCCGGGGAAATTACCCCGAAAGACTCGCTCGAGAGAACGGGAATCCGGCAAAAGCGTTGCGCGAAGAGACACTTAATAACTCCCCGCGAGATCCCCGAAAGATCGGCGGCGGGGAGGAATAATTCCGCGTTCGATCTGTCAAACCATCGGCCAATATCTGCCGGCGCGACGACAGCGGCAACGGCAGATCTACACGATCCCCCCCCCCTCCTCCTCCTCCCCCACATGGCAACGCGCTAGCCTAGTCTCGGTTCGGGGTCGATATTGCTCGCGCCGCCGACGGCGGTTTTTGGAAAAAGCGATCCGGCGAGTCAGCCGGCGGCTACGTGTGTCCCATCGGCGGACAATGTAATCCCGGAAATAACGGGCGCGCCGAAGTTTTCGGCGCGTCGCGGCGAGAGCGCAAGTTTCGCGCGGTGAGGTCGAGCGACGCGGAAGTGTCAACAGCGACAACAGCGAGCGCGATCGGCGAACGCGATAACGGCGTTTTCGGGCGCCGAGATATCTCGTGATATCGAAGATATCTCCGTCGAGAGATCGCGCGCGCTTCGGCTCATGTGCCTCGATTACTCTCTCCTCCGCCGGAAGCGGCCGGAACGCGCGCGGGCTAAAGCGTACGTTAATTTCGACGGGAATTATAAAATACTCTCACGGAACGCGCCGAGGCTTTATATAATTTACTTCAAAGATAATCCGAGAGTGCTTCATTAGCCGGGCTAAGATAGAGAGAACTTTCTGACACAGGACACTTCCACACACATACACACACACACACCACCGTCGTCGTCGTCGTCGTCGTCGCCGAGGAAGAGAAGAGGGAGAGAGAGAGAGAGAGAGAGAGAGAGAAGGAAACCGGTGTGCCGAGCGTGGTGCTTAGAAACGGTTACTTAGAAGGGCTTAAAAGAGACTAGCGCGGAACACCGCGGCACATCCGAATAATCTAAACACCCCGGCGCGACAATAGAAGCCTCTCAATGTTCTTACCGTTTCTCGGCGCTTTTTCCACCTTTGCAAGCTGCAAATGCGCGCGGACTAACATTAAAAACTTTCTATTGTCGGGCGAGATATTCAATGTTGCACAAAACCATCCGCCGTCCGCCCGGCCCCGCCGTGCCCACCTCTCGTCGCACCGTGCTCGTCGCGCTTCTCCATAAAGAGAAATCGATTCTACGAACTAACTTGTTTTAATTTCGCAACTGGCGCGAGGCGTGCAGTTAGCTCGACGACGGCGACGAGTGTGATTCGGCGGAATTCAACGAGAGATTCGGAGTAAAGAGCGAGAGAGAGGGAGGGGGATGGCGCAGCGGAGCAACAAAAAGAGGACAGAGCGCGAGAGAGAGAGAGAGAGAGAGAGAGAGAGAAAGAGAGAGAGAGCGCGCGAGAGAGAGAGAGAGAGAAGGCATCGCTTGCGCGCGTAACCTTTGATCCGACGTGCACAAAACGTTGGACAAGATATCGTCTCGATATTTTAAACGGCGCGTTGAACGGCGAGACGCGGTTTTTGCGTGTGTGGCAACGAGCGTAATTCGAGTAAGGGCGCGGCTGGTCAGGTTCTTTGACAGTCGCGAGAAATCCGACTCGCGCACACATACGCGCGCGCGCACGCACACCTAGCCGCGCGTGCAGGTATTTATTTTGTGTCCGCGCAGTGTGTATGCACGCACGCGGGGAAATCCACCCCCTCGATGGAGTTCGGTGGGGGGTGGGGGGGGGGCGGCGGAGGACGCGCGATAAATCCGAAAACGCGCGCGCGACCCGACGCGCGACCGCTCGCGTTCTTCGCTAAACTCGCCGAGTGTTGGACGCGTCGTCGTCTGTGAGTACTATTTACATGTTCGCGATCCCGTTCCTCTGCTACAAAATATTCAGGATTTCTCGTTCGCTCGTTAATTATACGCTAAAATTGATTCGGTCGGGCTGAAAAATGCAGCGTTCCTCGTGCGCTCATAAAAAACGGATCGTCGTTGCTAAGCGTCTTTAAAACCGTACGTTCCACCTCTCTCTCTCTCTCTCTCTCTCTCTCTCTCTCTCTCTCTCTCTCTCTGTCTCTCTCTCTCTCTGTCTCTCGAGCTTCAAATGCGAACACAGCGAGAGCAGAGAATTCGCAATTACTTCCAATTTTATCGAAATCTACGCGCGACTATATTTGCAATATCGCACGCTTTCTTCCTTCCTTCGCATCACGAAATCACGAGCGCGCCGGGCGCGCTGACGCGCGAACTGATCGCTTCCAACGCGGCGTGCCGATAAGAGTCGAGTTCGCGAGAGCGAGAAGCGCGCGCGACAATAAAGTGCGACGGTGAAAGAAAAAAAAATGGGGATTATCGAACAGGCTGCGAGGAGCAATTCGGACGCAAACGAGTCCGAGCGCGCAGCCGAGAGCGAGTTGCTCTCCGCGCATTCCGCTCCCTCGCTTCGCTTTTCTCTCGCTTCGTACGCGCGATTAACATAAAGAAGGAGAGAGGAGAGAGAGAGAGAGAGAGAGAGAGAGAGAGAGAGAGAGACGAGCGCGCGCACCGGTCCCGCCAGCGTCCTCCCGCGTGCCGTACGACGCGATACGCGAGGTATCGAGTATCGTCGAAACGGTGTTTCCTGCGCACGCAACACCGCCGCCTCGGCGGCGTATCTAAATAGTACGGCGCGCAGGCAGCCTTCGCGATTTATCACGTCCAGCGAGCGCGAGCGCGCGCGAGCGCGCGCGCGCGGCGGGCTGCTTAGGGGATGCCATTAGGTGGATTGCCGCACAGCCGCTATCGATTTTCAGCTTGCTATCGTGTTATGCCCGCGCGATCTTTCGCAAATCCATACGCGCTCCCCGCCCGCGCCCCTTCTCGCTCGCGCGTCTCTTATACCCTCCTTCTTCCCACCTCCGTCGCGCAGCGCTCTCCTCCGATAAACTACCGATAATAACGTCGATCGGGATGCGAAACGCAGATTCTAAATGCGAAGAGGAAACGGAGAAGAGAGAGGCAGAGGGGGGAGGAGAGGCCTTCCTTCTTCCCCCCTCGATACGTGAAGTATTTTCGCGCGCGCGCTACACGACGCGTTTCTTCGTCGTCGTCGTCGTCGTCGTCGTCATCGTCGTCGTCTCGCGTTTTCGCGAATCTCGAAAGAGCGCCGACCGTTGTTACTCATTTTCCGCGACGTGTGTCGCTGCGCTATCGATTGCGCGAACAGCCGCCGACGTTGCCTTGGAATCCGTTGCGCGAGCGCTGCCAGGAATAATGAGAATAATTTGTGGCCGCGCATTTTCAGTAGCATACGCAACGGCCGGTCCGTGTACGAGTGTGTATCTGTGTGTACTTGTATCAAACAGCGAACGAATTCAAAGTATATAATTTTCGATCGACTTATTATTTATTATTCAATATCGCGAAACTCGTCGGCGCGCGCGTTACACTCCGTTCCCTCATCCGTCGAGCGTTTCCGCCGGTTTCCTTTCTTTTTCCCTTTTTTTTTTTCTTCGAAAGTCGCTTTCTCCGCGAGCGAGTCCGAGTAAAAGTGTCCGCTCGGTGGACGCGGGATTAGTTTTCATTGTCCCGTGAGCGACCCCGAGATCGCTCACGGGATAATTCACGGTGAACGAGCACTCGAGGAGGAGGAGGAGGAGGAGGGGGATGACGACGACGACGATGACGGTCTCATCCTTTGGAGTGTGCGACTCTCTCTCTCTCTCTCTCTCTCTCTCTCTCTCTCTCTCTCTCTCTCTCTCTCTCTCTCTCTCTCTCTCCCTCTCCCTCTCGGCGCGTTACCGATCTTATCGCGGAACACGCGACGCGCGCGTCGCGATCCTCAGCGGGGGAAACACGGCCGAGTCAAGGTATCCGGTTATTATCGTGTTTGCTGTCCAAGTTAACCCTGCCATTCGGTACACAAGGCGGAGCTGCCAACTGCGAGTTCATTCTCACCTCGCGGTGGTGAGACAACACTATCGTAGCGGTGCCGATAGCGCGGATCACGACCCGGGTGTTACGAAAACATAAACACGGCCGGACGTTTTCTAATCCAGGAGTGGCCGTTCCGTTGGGCTCGTCGTCGATTCGTTATTTCCCAACGTTTGTCGTAACGATCGCGCGCGCGCGCGCGCTTCTCGCACCACTTCGTGTCCCCGGAGTGAACACAATGGAGTTTCTCTCTTGCGATTAATGGGCCGAGAAAGGCACGCGAGTTATCTCGGAGGCCTGTGTGTTATTTATCAATCTCGTGTGTCCTACATTAATATTATATATTCTTATTACCGACTCGGACGTCGTTTGTTGGACAAAGAGCGCGCGCGCGCCTAGTTTTGCGTCACATTCTTCGAATCATCGAGATGTATCGATAAATACATTTCGGTCGGTCGGTCGAGAGTCGAGATTTTTTGCTTCCGCATTTCAAACCCTTCCGCTGATTCCGTCAGGAATCTCGAGTATCAGTGAGAAATGCGTCGCGGTGCAACGCTGAGAACTTGCTCAATCTTTGTTTTCAACAAGCTACGATAACGTATATTAAAGTTGGTGCGAAAATAATTGCGGTTTTTGCGGTACCGAGTCTATAAAGACGCAAATATATCAGTAAAAGATTATATTTATTTATATAATTTATATGATATTATATTTATTACATTTATTTAATATTGTATATATTTATTAACCAAAACAAAGACCGACATTGCTGCCTGCATGCATTTCTCCCAACGGGAAACAAGTTTCCTTATTTCTACATAAAGATAAAAGAAGAATCTGGAAGAGATATAACGGCAATTAGAAAAATCGGGGTCAGACTTGAAACGATAAAAACCGCAATTATTTTTGCACCACCAACTCAGTATCAAGCAGTTCTTCAATAATGTTCCTTCGTCGAGTCTCGACACGCAGGAGACGACGGGGAGTAAACTCGGTGCGTTTGTGTCATTTCAGCAAGACAATGTATGTGTCTGTGTAGTTGCGTTTCGAGATTCTCCATTGATGCCGCAAGTTTGGCGAAATTTACATGGTTATTATCGAACCGACAAATTTCGACTCGGCTCGCCGCGGGGAGGAGGGAGGAGGTGTCGCGAAGTTTTCACGAGCGGTTCCGCACGCGTAGCCGCCGTTGGATTTCTTGTTGCAGAATTGTTAGACGCGGCAGCGTCGAGATACCTGAACTTCGGAACGAAGGAAAGTTACTCTCTTCACTTGTAAAAAAGGGGTTAAGGCCCGTTCTCGGGAAAGTATCGCGCATTCTTTCCCGCGCTACACGATGCTATATATCCGCTTACGTCCAAGGACGACGCGCGAACATACGCCCTCGCGTTCCGATATCCTTTATTCCACCGGTGGCGTTGACTAATCCTCGTCTCGATATTACTTTTAACGAGAATCATCTGCCGCGTGTGTGTGTGTGTGTGTGTTCGAATTATAAACAATCGTATTTCGTTTTCTGCGCTCTTTTTAGCGTGTCTTAAAGGTGTATATAAATTCCGCAAATTCTGTAATAATTAAAGATGTGCGAACTATTCAAATTCGAATCCCTATAATTCGAATCCGAATAATTCGAATAGGAATCAAATACATTATCGTTTGCGTGCATCAGGTACAAAACGGGCCATCTGGGCTTGTATGTCTGAACCCTTAACTTGTAATTAACTTGTCTTATAATTAATAACTTAAATATAAATTACTTTAAATATTTAAATATATATTTTACTTTAAAATGATATTACAATATTCCCTTTCGTATTAAAATCTTCCATCATTATTTACATATTTAATAGTCATGTTAAATTTTTTAATGATTCGATTCGATTTTATTCGATTCGATTTTATTCGATTCGATTCGAATTCGAATTTAAAAAATGAGATTCGATTCGAATTTAAAAAATGAGATTCGATTCGAATTCGAATTCGAATTTAAAAAATGAGATTCGATTCGAATCCGAATTAAAAAAATGAGATTCGATTCGATTCGACATAAAAATTCTTGATTCGCACATCTCTAGTAATAATGATTAAAAAATTCGCTGGTTCGCTCGTATGAAATTTCCGCGAGAAAGAGGGAAGGGGGCGAACGAGCGTGAGCTGAAAACTACTTTTCCGAGGCTCAGGTTGTAGTCTCGCGTAGTTCTCGAGGTTTCCTCGAAAAACGCGTAAAGGGATTAAGAGGGACCGAGGACACATGTTTGGAGAAACGCCGGTTAAATCGGGGAATATAAAGCGAAAGTTTCGTGAAAGAATAGCTTACGTAAAAGCCGCTCTGCATTGCAAAGTATGTCTTTATGCCGCTGTAACGGATAGATATTAACGTTACACGGGCGTCTCTTGTGCGTCCAATTTGCATCGTTACATCGGTTACGCCGCCGAAGGAAGCGGGATGGCGTATATTCGAACTTTCGTCACCGTTGTTCGTGACGCGCGAATCACGGCGTCGTGATCGATGCCGGCGGTGCGTTTCCTTATTGATTCCCGATACTCATAACGCAATCGATGTCGTCCACAATATTAACTTTCAGAAGGCGGGAAAGTACTTTGAGCGCGCGAGCCGCGCGCCGCGTAAAAGCCTAATTTACGTGGAAAATCCGCGGCGGCAGGTTCTCCCGGAGAATTCTCCCGTTGAAATATCGCGAACACGAGTTCAAATTGCGTCAACGGGATTTCAAAGGCACAAACGAATTATTAGCACGCGCATACACACGCATAACGCATATCGCTTTACGGGAGTATGCACCGGACAATTAGTATTTTTTATACGGCGATACTTTATTCGACATCGATACGATAACGTTTCTTTCCGTTCGATCGAGACCGGCGGAAGCTGAAAATCACCGATAGATAAAAGTCGCGATGTGTATCAGACATCGACTTTGGCGAACTTTCGCGTTTCCCTCCGCGATCGAAGAGAGCCCGACGTGGAATTTCTGTCTCGCGTCGCATTTCGGCCGAATTTATCGCGAAGTATAAAAGCAACACACTGTTAACGTTTCCACGACGCCGCCGCCGCGCATCCGACCGCCCCCGATATTTTTTCCGATAGAAATCCATTACCTCGCCCAATAAAATCGCCGACGGAAAGCGCCGCGTGCAAAATAGCGCAACCGCTCTGCCCCGCATTCCAACATTCTTCACTTATGGTTGTGTGTATTAATTACATCGCCCGATGATATTTTCCGCCGCGAAATAATGCGGGATTCTCTGCGAAGTGCAGGAACTTTTCCTTCTTTTTTTTTTCCTTTATCTCTTGTTTTTCGTTTCGCGATATCATCGCGAAATCGGTCAGAGATCGCTGCGCGGCCAGGAGTAATCACACCACCACCACCACCTCCTCCTCCTCCTCCTCCTCCTCCTCCTCCTCGCTGCAGCGGAGGAACTCGTCGGACCGCGTGCGATTTTACCAAGTAACACGACTTTTTCGTAATCGAGTCTTCATCGCGACGTGCATGATCGCGCGATTACCACGGCCGTCTCGAGCGCCGCGCCGGCTCGACCGACCACTTCTTCCTCTCCCTTTCTCTCCGTCTCTTACTTTTACCTTTCAATTGTATTATATCTTGCGATTAAAAATCTGCGAGCTTCTCCTCTCTCTCTCTCTCTCTCTCTCTCTCTCTCTCTCTCTCTCTCTCTCTCTCTCTCTCGTCGCCGGGCTGTACTTTCGCGACGTGGCTACGTGGCTACGAGGAAACGGACACCCCACGTGTGCGTAAACGCGCTTCCGGTACTCGCGCTCGCGCGTGAGATATCGCCTTTATACGCATCGGCGATCGCACGTTGGCCTCCCTTTTAAAATCCCACCTCGTGACTGTTCGCATGCTCTCGCGTAATATAACTTACGGAGCGTCGAGCTGGGACGTCCGCTCGCTCGCCTGCTTGCGTGCGTGCGTGTGTGTGTGCGTGCGTGCACGCGCGCACGCGCGAGCGCGAGCGAGCCGGAAACTTGGAATAATTCGAGCTTCAATGTGTTTCGGCGCTGCAACGGCGCGGCGGCCGCGGCCGGAATCCGAATTCGAAAATGGCATCCGGCATCGATCGCCGCCGTACACGTACACTATCGCCCGAAAGTTGAAGACCACTTTGCAGGGGCGTAGCCCGAATCTCCGAAGCGAGATTATGCAAAGTGTAGTCGCTCGCGGCCTCTTCTCAACTTTCGGCAGCGTAAAAGTACTCTCTTGACGTGTGCCTGGCGAGAGAGAGAGAGAGAGGGGGGGGGGATCGGCGGGAGGAATGTAGCGCGAAAAAGATAAACGAAGCTTGAGGAAACAAACAATCGTCCGAATGGAGTGTCGCACCCGAACTTTTAAAGCGTGACTTAACGGTTTCGCCGTTCACGCAGCGTTCGCAGCGAGCGACTGTTACTCCCCGATTTATTTCGTCTCACGGTGTATAAAGTCGCAACTATATTACATGTGTATTAATGTTTAATTAACACACCCGCCGTCGCAGTGACGCGCGCTCGCGCGCGTTCGATAATTAATATTTCTCGGTGGCCGCTTGTCCTTTTTCGCGAATGGAACGACCACGGGGCGGCGGTGAGCGCTCCCGGATTAATGCGAAACACATGCATCCGTCCTCATTCGCGCCGAGGAGACGCGGAGCGACGTGCGCGCGAGTTAAGCTTCGGGCTCTCCCGGGGCATTGTTTCGCGCTTGTGACCGCGCCGAGGAAACGAGGAGAAGACCCGTTAGAGATTGTTCGACTCTGCCACTCCGCCACGCTCGCCCGTCGAAGACTGACCGGTATTATACCGCGAATGTCCAGCTATTACCGTATCGCCGTTTAATAGTCGATTCTTCGGAGGCGACGGTGCGCCTCGGCCGCGACAGCATCTTCTTCTGCTTTGCGTATTTCCAAAACGTCGAGAACGTTACCCCTCCCTCCCTCTCTCTCTCTCTCTCTCTCTCTCTCTCGATGCATCGCAGGATCGCATCGGGATATAATCCGCGTGAGGTCACGAGGTGGGAAAGGGATACGGGCTTTGCATCTCGGAAACTCGCTTTCACACGGGAAGCGCGTTATTCTCGCTAATTACTCGCTAATCACTGCTCACTGTGGGGGGCTGCATTGTCGGCTGGACGTTTGGGCGAAGGAAAAATTATCTCCGCGGATCTGCCATTAAGCGCTAATGCGGTGGCGGCGACACACCCTGTATACGTGGTACGTGCGCACACGCTGACGACGTCGACGTCGGTGACGAGGAGGAGCAGCGTCGTGTCTCTACGTGCAGCCCCGGAGAGTAGTGTAGTCTCTCACGGTTCTTGTGTCGTTGAGTTACCCGAAGCGCCCGGCCGGCAAACGCGATGAAAGAAGAACGACGGTAGCGTGAAAGTAAAGAAAGTGGGCCGCTCGAAGTAGTCTTCAACCTAGAAGCGTCGCGCGAAGGTTCTTCCTTCCGCTCGATTCGTCGAAACAATTTGATAACGCGCCGCCACGCGGCCGCTGGATTAGCGGTCGTCCTCCGAGGATCCAAGCCGCGATCGCGATCGGCTGGTCCTTGGCTAACGACGCCAATCTTAATAAGCATTCGTGTTATCGATCCGATGATGAAACCAAGCCGACTTTACACCGTCGCCGTCGTACGTGGATCCGCGCATTTTGTTGCATTACAATTTATCGCTGCTGTTGTTTACTCTCGGAATTCGGCAGGTCGATGTCCGGCCAGCCGACTCGTCGAAAGAGCGATCGAGAGATTGCCACGTACGATTCCGGTGACCGGAAAGTCCCGCTTATTCCACACATATCAACAAGCACGAATTCTCGCGGAGATGAAAAGAACGATGAAACGAGGAGGGGGAAATCTCCTCTCGATGATCCTATCTATCGGGTGTCCTGTATAAAGAAATTTTTCACCGTCTCTCTCCTCTCTCTCTCTCTCTCTCTCTCTCTCTCTCTCACGAACTTATGGTCGCGTGTCGATCGCACGCGGGGTGAGAGGGAGTGCCGAGAGAGTTCCGAGTGCTTGATTTATCACGCCGATTGAAACGCGCAGTTAAACTCCCAGTGTGACAATCCGCCACGTTTCTGGAAACTCAGTGGTCGCCAACGCAATTATGTAAGCTAAAAATCCTGCCGCTCTTTCGATCCTCCGGAAAACGCCAATTAAGCCGAAAGCTTTTCGGCTCGCTCGAGGTACAAGATATAATACGAAGGAAGAGGAACAAGGAACGAGTCGATCGAGTGCCTCCCGCGAGGAGTGTTTTCCCGAAACTATTCCACCGATTTTCAACATTACTTCTCGTCTGCAATCCCATCGCAGCTTAAGCAGGGTCTACAATGGAAGTTGTAGAATCCCAAGTTGTAAAATCGTAAGAAAATTGACCGATCGCAGTCGATTATCTTCCTCGCGGTCGAAGGGTAAACAACAGTCGTGATTGGCCTATTTTTCACGATTTTATGATTTAGGACTTTACAACTTCTATCGTACAGAGAGAGAGAGAGAGAGAGAGAGACAGACACACCTCGCTTTACTCGCGAGTTTGGGTGAGGCCGCAAGGAAAAGACACACCGCATATGGCGGGGCTCGATCCTCCGGTTTCATGCGTGCGGGTCACGGGTCACTTTGTGCGTCGATACGTTGCGGAGAGCGGCGCGGCGCCCCGCGAGAGGAAAAGAACGATCGATCACGGGGATTGGGAATTATTTATAGGCCCCCGCGCGCGCGGAGAGCACGGCGGAATTCGCGGCGAGATCGCCTCGATTGCGTGCCACTTCTACCGGGTAACGGACGTTTCACGCGCCCGCTACCGATATTCGTAACGCTTCGGAATGCAAATTAATCGCCGCGGCCGTCGCGAGTTCTAGAAAGTCGTCTTGTCGTCAAGGCGATTGTTACGACGAGTTTGGAGCGCGGCCAACAATCGCCGGCGGAGAGAGAGAGAGAGAGAGAGAGAGAATCGGCGTGCGTACATGCGTACATACAGGGTGAGGAAAAAGTCCCGGACCGGTAAAATGTCTCGAAAACCAAGCGTTTTAGAAAAAAATGTTCCGAACAAAAGTTGTATGATTTCAAGGGAGACATAAAACAACTACATAATTTTGTTTACAAATGGCACCATTTTCGAGATATTCACTGATCATTACTTTTTTTTAAACGGAAACCCCAATTTTTTATTACACTGTATTTTTCTATCATTTAATTTAAACAGCTTTCGTCTGAAACGTTTTTTTATTTGGCTAATATTTTTTGAGATATTTAACGGGGGAAACTTGACAACTTTTTCAATACTTAACTTCGAAAGAAAAAGTGGTACTAGACTTTTTTGCTCTATTTGGTCTCGAGAATATATTGTTACAATAGCGCCCTGACTTTTGTTAATTTGATGATTTTGAAATTTCCAAAAGTCAGTAAATTACTAAAAGTCAGCAGGACGCTGTTGTAACAACATATTCTTGAGATTAAATAGAGCAAAAAGGTCTAGTAGCGCTTTTTCTTCCGACAAATGTTTAGCGAGGTATCGCAAGTTAAATATTGAAAAAGTTGTCAAGTTTTCCTTAAATATCTCAAAAAGTATTAGGCAAATAAAACTATATTTCAGTTGGCAAAAGTTGTTGTTTAAATTAATTGGTAGAAAAAGACGGTGTAATAAAAAATTGGGGTTTCCATTTGAGAAAAGTAATGATCAGTGAATATCTCGAAAATGGTGCCCCAATTGTAAACAAAATGATACAGTTGTTTTATGTCTCCCTTGAAATCATGTAACTTCTGTTCGAAACATTTTTTTCCAAAATGTGTTTGGTTTTCGAGATATTTCAGCGGTCCGGGGCTTTTCTCTCACCCTGTATATGCGTGCGTGCGTCGTACCGAGACACAAGAGAGATCGAGACGTCGTCGTCCATGCGGACATGGCGAATTCATCGACGAATTGTCCTTCCGCGGAGCGCGAAAATAAGCGCGAGTTTCCCGCAACGGTGAGAATCGCGCGTAACGCGCGTCTCTCCTCACCGCGTGTCTCTCCTCACCGCGTGTCTCTCCTCGCGCGGCTTGCGCTGTTGCTTAGTGCGACTTTTTGTTAAGTTCGCACTGTTCGCTCGTTGTAAACATATTTGTCTCGAGCGACGATATATTTGCGAACGGCTCGCGCAAAGACCGTCATCGTCGTCGCCGCCGTCAATAGCTTGCCTCTTGCGTCGAAATAGAGACGGGGGAGAGAGAGAGAGACGGAGAAAAAGAAAGGGAAACGGCGGGGAGAAAAGCGCACGTTCTATTTAAACTCTAACGAAATTCGCGAGGCACATTTTTATTTCGAGCTCGAATGAATTTTTGTGAGTTCACTGACTTGTGTGATCGATATACGAACACGCTCGATCGCGAACAGCGCATTTTTAATGGACGACCGGCGGATACAACAAATAACCGGGCATACAATTACGCGTTATAAATGATTTAAAACGTTCGTCCAAGCGGCCGTTTCGATCGAGTCAGCTGCGAGGCGGATATTTCGTTACGATGATTTCATCGCATTTTTCTCTTTTTCCTCACTCTTTCTCTCTCTCTCTCTCTCTCTCTCTCTCTCTCTATCTCTCATATTCTATTTGAGCCTCCCTTCGTGAACCGTGCGCTAATCCAAATAGCTTTATTGACCGACCGCGCTTCTATCGAGGGGGACCGCGCGATGTCATTCGCGCAAGATATGAATTTCAATAATGCGAGACGAGAAGCACCACGCCACACCGATCACGTAACGCAATCACAAAGCGTTTGGCAATCATTGTTTTGGACCGCCTCGGGCAAAATCGTCAGCGTCGGATTAGCTGACACGGATCCACCCACCGGCGCAACGCTCTGACCAAAATCTTTGACCCCCCCCTTTTTCCCTCGAGAGCGCTCTCTGTACTCTCTCGAGCGCAAAAGAAAAAAAAAATTACGAACCCTCCGGCCACAAACGATTCTACGCAAAAAAACGCATAAAAGAAAGAGATGGGAAACGAATCGCGCGCAATCGTGATGCAATATTAATGATAACGGCGATCGCGTTCCCGCGATGATGACATCACGATCGCGCAAATTGGCGCTCCCGATCGACGGCGAGACTGCGTCGTCGCGCAGACTCGCCGTATCGGTATCACTTGAGAATCATCGTGCGTTCATGATGGCGGTGGTGTGGTGGTGGTAATCGCGGTGTAAGTGGCGAATAATGCGCGCGCCGGCCCGGTAGCGCCGTCGAATGTGCAGCAACTCGTGAATATTCAATGATCAAGAACGACGCGAAGCTGCGTTTTTGTTTTTCTTTTTCCTACACCCGTCTACTTTCTCTCTCTCTCTCTCTCTGCCCCGCAGACGGGGCTCCCGATTATCGCGATCTCATCGCGGCAGCGAGTAGTAGTAGTTTTCGGTAGCGCCGGAAATAGATCGTCGACGGTGCCGCGTCGTTGCTGGATCACCGTGGCTCGCCGTGCTCGCGCGCGAGAGAGAGAGAGAGAGAGAGAGAGAGATGAGCCATTTGAGCGTTTCGGACTTTGCGCTTTGCGCATCCCGTCTCGTTGATTTCGCTGAATCGCGCTCGCTCTGCGGCTGAACGATCTCACAGACGCGAGTGAGCGCTCAGATTTGACACGTGTTACGCGGAACTTTAAATTGCGCCGCGAGGCGAACTTACGAGGCGCGCTGGCAAGAGAGAAGACCGAGTGTACGTGTGTGCGCTTGTGTGTTTCTCTCTCTCTCTCTCTCTCTCTCTCTCTCTCTCTCTCTTTCTCTGTGTGTGCGCGCGCGTGCACAAAGCCACGTTCGTACGAGGTTACATGGCCGGCCGGGCGCGGCCGCTGATTAAAAAGCGCATTCGCCCTGGCTGGAGACTGCATAGCGAACGAGACAACATGGTAGAGGATCAGTGGCGTCTCCCGGCACTGGCGAAAGAGTGCCCTCGAGCCCCGGAGATCGATAAAAAGGTGTTCCGCGATTTGTTTCATCTTTGTCTCGTGCGGGATCGGTCTCGATTCTTTCGCGGGACGGCCGCCTACATTCTCGGCGTCGTGAGGGGTATTCCCCCCTCCCCGCCCCCGCCTCCGACCGGCTGGAGATATTAAGGATGATGGAAACACGTGAAAAAAAGAAAAGAAATGAGAAAGTTCCGTCTTTTCAGCGTTTAGCGCGGTTGAGATTCGGATGGAAACCGAGCGAACCCCGTCCCTGGCGAGGACATTTTGCGCGCTAAGAGTCGAGCTAAGAGGAAGAAAAGAGGGCGGGAGGAAAGGAGAGAGAGAGAGAGCAAGTCGCGAGATATTAAAACTAACAAAGTTGCGCTCGCGTTCCCGACTCTTCGCGTCCTCTTTACGGTCTCTCTCTCGTTGGTGCCGTCGTTGTCGTCGTCGTCGTCGTCGTCGTCGTCGTCGTCACTTTGAAGAAACGTGACGCCAAAGGCTTCTCGGTGCCCCATGTGCGCGCAGCGGATATTATAACAAGTGCGGCTCGTGTAACAATATTTGCCGAGCGACGCGGATTTACCAACATCGACGTGGCCATAATAAAATCAACGGCCGGTGATTTTATCAGCGTGATTAAGAACGCGAGCGAGCGTTTCTCTTCAACGATGCGCGCACTCACACACCTGCGTGCACGGGGAAATCCCGAGGTGACAGTTGACGCGCTCCGTCTGTGTGTGTGCGTGTGTGCGCGCGAGCATTATCGGCGGCTCGTAATTTGTCGACTCGCATCTATAATAAATAATCGACCGCGGTTTTTTACCCCGATGATCCGCAATCGCGGAAAAGCGCGAATCGTCCGCGGCGGACGAGCGCTTCCTGCGGCGCGTCTGATGACGCTCGTGGGATATCTCGCGTCCTCCTCTACGGGAATTCGCGAGTCTAATCTCGCGAATGTAAGCTTTCTGATGCATCAGTCGCGTGACGCGAAACTGCACGTAGGAAGGATTCATGCGCCGCGCATGACGTATGCGATATCTGCGCGCGCACACACACGTGTGCGCGTCGCGCACGGTGGCGAATATACCGCCGCTGATAAGATTACGAAGGAGCTCGGCTTGGGGAGGGGGGGAGGTGTTTTAAAATGATAACTCGATTTGTAAATTCGCGCGGCTGAAATTCGCACGTACGAAGCCGCGGCGGCGGCGGCCGAAGTCTCTTTGTTGAAGCGGAATCCCGCGGCCGCGACAAGTGTGTCCTCCGGCTTCCGATGTCTTCCTCCTTTTTCTTTCTTCTCTCGCCACTCCCCCTCCCCCCCCGCCCTCTTTCTTTCCTCCTCGCTCGCAGGCGTCCTTCGGCTTTTTCGTACGATGAAATCACGTTACTCCGGCCGGCGCGCGCGAGCTTTATCGGCGGAAACGATTCTTCGCTGAGATACGCAACTTTGCACGTACGTGCTCTCGGCGATAATGCGGGAAAATCCGCTATTATTCCGCCGGCCGTGCGCGACATTCGCGCAGGAGGCGTCATATTCCGGATCGTAAAACGGCATTCTAGTCAGCATCCGACCGCGGGAAAGGAGGACGTCTTCCTATTCAATCGAGAGTCTCAAAACCGCTTCGCGGATAGCGAGCGGGCGCGCGCACGCGCGCTGATACACGTTTACACGCACGCACACTCGTGCCGCACGTGCGCATGTTTAACGCGCGCGGTATCCGTCGTATTCCAAAGGCGATTAACCCGTTGATCGGCTCGTCGAGTGTTTACGACACTCCGAGCCGCTCGCTTTTCGCCGTTGGCGCTGGCCGGGCGGGGGGGGGAGTGCGCGCTCTGTGCGCGATGACAAATCATTTTTCCTCGAATGTGCGAATCCGAACTAACAGCTGGAAATTTTCGATAAATGTGCACTTACACGCGCGTGATTGCGCGGCGAACAGCGCGCGGGGAATTCCGCCGCGCTGACATTCACCGTTTGTCAAAATGCCAAACGCCGATCGTCGGGGGAAAAGCTCCGAAAAGGATTTTTCGTATCGTTAACATTTATGGTGCGATAAATACGCGAGTCGGCGATAAATTGCGCGACGCGTTAACCGGGCACTATAAACGCACTTGTCTCTCGTCGCGCCGCGTCCGCACGCGACGAGCAGCAGCGCGCGCGCGGCTTATCGCGCGGCTTATCGCGCGACCTTTGCGACGACGTGCACTTGGAAAACACGCGCCCCCGTGTGCAGCGCGTTTAATCGCGCGCGCGCGCGTCTCAAACGCGTCTCGTCGCCGCGCCCGATAAAGAAGCGCGCACGACGACGCGTGTAAATCATGCTCGCGCGCGGCGCGCGCTCTCTCGCCTCGTTTGAATTACGCGAGAGCGCATGCGGAGTCGCGCTCGCAGAGAGAGAGAGAGAGAGAAAGAGAGAGAGAGGAGCGTGTGTACTCTGCGAACGTGTGCGAGACCTTACATGCTGACGAGAGAAACGTGTTCTCTCGTGGAAGCGCGTGGAAATCCCGCGTCAGGGCGGAAACGCGCGACTGTCACGTTTTCGCGCGCTGCCGCTCGAAATTCGCCATGGAACACCCGCGCGTGCGTCTATATCTCCGCTCCTCGTTGTTCGCGGGAAAACGCTGAATAATACCCTTCGGGGAACTTATTGCGACGCGAGCGCGACTTTGCGGCATCCGCGCATGCTGGTCTATTTTGGAGCAGAGGAGATATAGGATATATAGGATAGAGCGATATAGGAGGGCGCAAACAACAAAATAACGAGATATTACGCCGTAACGCGAAAACGAAAGAGAAAGGAAGACAGAGAGAGAGAGAGAGAGAGAGAGAGAGAGAGAGAGAGAGAGAGACAAAGATAGCATATGACGTCACATCGCTCGAGGATGAAGCAAGAGCTTCCGAAGCTCAGAGGCGCCGCGTGAGCTTCGCGTCGGACACGCTCTCGCGGCTCAGCGCCTGCTGCATCTCGCGAACCAATCGTCGTGGGGAATCCTTCAGGCTCGCGAAGCGCGGCGTGTCTTTTCCCGGTGATACGGCACTGAGAGAGCCCTCCGTTCCGCGGCAACGTACCGAGAGAGCGCGGGGAGTATTTAACGACGTACTAAAGCGCGGCGCGCTCAGTGAACGCCAAGGCGCAGCGGCGTTGGTAGGACGCGCAGAAAGCGAGCGAGAGAGAGAGAGAGAGAGAGAGAGAGAGAGAGAGAGAGAGAGAGAGAGAGAGAGAGAGAGAGAGAGAGAGAGAGAGCGAGGGGGGGAGAGGAGGAGGTTACTCGCTCGCGCTCGCTCCGCTTGTTGAAAGAGCCGTAAATTTAGCGCACTGATCTCATTCCGTGGTGAATCTGATGACGAAAATAGCGGCCACCACCGACAAGGCGCGCGCGCGGTTACAAGGATCGCGTCGCATCGCGTAGCGTCATGCCGCTGGACGAGGCGCACGCGCCTCGGCGCGTTTACCCCTGGAATGCGCGATCGCACGCGCCGGACGGGACGAGAGGGAGGGAGGGTGGGAGGGAGGGAGAGAGAGTTCACCGTTGCGCGAACTCACCCGCGGAACTGGCCGACGGGCGCGAATATCATCCCGTGGGCGGGGATCCGCATAAAGGCCGATGACTCTTTGTTTTGGGAGACCCGCGACGCCGCACCGCGCTCTCTCTCTCTCTCTCTCTCTCTCCCTCTCTCGTAGCCGCCGACGCGACGCGACGCGTCACGACGCCCGCTTTTCTGTCACTGACCTTCCGCGAGAGCCGCGCGCGGCACGCGATAGGACGACTCCTGCCTGTCTACCTGCTCGCCCGTCTACCTGCCTACGCAGCCGGAGCTGTGTGTTGCTCTTTCTCGTTCTTGCTCCTCCCCCCTCTCTTTCTCTCTCCCTCCTCTGCCACTTGCTTCTGCACTATCGTAGTAGTAATGTCCCGTTACCCGCGACACGGAGGATCAGCGTGTCTCAAGTCCCTCTTGAACGCCGATACACCGCGACTCTCGCGACGCGACGCGAGCGAGCGCGCGAAGTCGCGTTCTTCCGCCGCGTCTCGGCTCCATCTTGTGTTTATGGCGAATTTTTCGTTGCCGAGCCGCCGAGCGAGCTCACTCGACAAATAAGGGGCTGTAAAGAGAGAGACTATAGCACGTCGTGGACAAAAGCTCTTTTCCGCGCGCGCGCGCGCGCGAGAGAGAGAGAGAGAGAGAGAGAGAGAGAGAGAGAGAGAGAGCCTGTTTGTCCGGGGGCGCTCGGAGGGGAGAGAGCTGGTCGGCGGCGACTGTTTCGCCGACACAGCGCTAATTGGATTTTTAACGATATTCGCGTTGACATTCGCGAGTCTTATCGGACGTTTCTCATTGCAGTCTCGTTCAGAGAGACGCGCGCGCGCGTGGCCGTTAGGCCGCGTATTATCTTATCTGATGTTGAAAATAGATCTCTCTCGCAGAAGAGCGTGAAATTAACGACGTCTCCCCCCTTCGTCTCGCGAGCGGAGGCAGACGACAAGACGATAAACGCGCGCGACGCGAGGCGGCGCACTCGTGGGTGGAAAGGCGCACGCGACCCGGCTCATATTCCGCGCAAACGAGAAAGGAGAGGCGCGAGGCGCGTTGAAAGAAAGCCCGGACACACGGACGGATACGAGAATGGAGCGCTTGGAGGCAATAATTGCAGGCGGTAGTCATCGAGTCGCGGGCGCGCGCGACAAGCCGAGCGAATATAAAGGCACTCTCGCGCCGTGGCACAGTTCCAAAGGCGGTCTCGCCGCGGCCGCTCGAAGTGTATTCAAAGTGCGCCATTCGGCTTTACGAGTCCACGGCTTATGCCGCGCCGTATCGGTGGGAAAACGCGACTAGATTGAAGGCGTAAGTGAGCGCGCGCCGGAACAATTACCAACGCATTGCCGCCGCCGCCGCCGCCACCGCCGCGGCCGGCGATTACGTCACCGTCTCACGCGCGTTCTCCACGCGGAAATTCGACGTCCGTTTAACGTCATCGCCGATGACGCGTTATATCGTCGTCGTCTCGTTATTTCCAGGCATTACGCGCGTTGGTCGTTACGTCGTATCTCAGCCGTGGCTGAATGGAGAAAAATCGCGTTCTCTCTCTCTCTCTCTCTCTCTCTCTCTCTCTCTCTCTCTCTCTCTCTCTTTTTCTGGTCAAAGAGAAGGTCTGTCAAAGTCGGGGTTTAAAGGATCACGTGACGGGCAAATCGAATCTCAAAGGGACGAGGAATCGATCGCGCGCCGACTCAATTAGCGATAGACGCGTACGGCAAGTGCTTCGCCATCATCGAGCTGGGATAAAAAAAAGAAATATTAACTCGATAAAATTGGCCGCGAGATAAGAAGCGCGGTAGTGTCCGCGACGACGCGCGTCTGGCGTAAGAGCCGCCGCGCTTCTCCTCCGTACCTCATTATGCGAGCGCGATGTTAACAGCAAGAATCATTTGTATCGCGGAATTGTATGCGCTGTCGTATGCTCTAAACGAGGTTGACGAAGGACGCACGCATGCGCGCGAGCGCTCTCGCATACGCTCAGGCGTGCGCGCGACTGAATAACTTAATGAATGCATGATTTAATTAGCCGTAATGCGCGGCTACGCTCGCGCCTTGTCACGACATGTTGAACAATCTTGATAGAGATTAACAGAGAGCGAGCGAGCGACCGACCGACCGACCGAGAGAGAGAGAGAGAGAGAGAGAGAGAGAGAGAAAGAGAGAATTTTTATAATCCGAGGATAATATTTTTATACGAGCTTGTGCGAACGATCGGCCGATCGATCTCGCGACTTATCACACACAACGGCCCGGCGCGATGGAAAAAGCGGTAGCAACGTTTTACGCGCGCTAATAGAATTATGGCGATTCCGGCGTTATAAGGAGAAAAATATACGACATGAGGATCGGAATAACGATCTCTCCCTCCCTTCCTCCCTCTCTCTCTCTCTCTCTCTCTCTCTCTCTCTCTCTCGAGCATGAACGAACTTCTAACTAGCCGGGAGTTTATATCCCACTTATTAGCTCGCCTACATAAAACTGCAACTTTTCGCGAGTAACCAACTGGAAGGAGGCGCGAAATTACCAACTCGGATTACGTCACGCGTTCGCGTTACGTACGCGGGAGGGAAAAGGAAGGCTGCGCTAATCGATGGAGAGCAAAAAATGTGTGTGAGAAAAGCGAGCAAGCTCCTCTTTTGGCACACCAAACTCCGCGTGTACTCTGGATGTACGCGCGCACGGAGCATCGCGAAACGAACGCGCGTCGAAATGTTCACGTTGCGCCGTGCTCTTACACGCAAGTGAGTATATAATGCTCGCTCGAAATTTTTACACACCGCTCGCTCGAGCGCGCGCTCGGTGCTATATCATTGCTATGAAAAGCGAGAGGCGCGCGAGAGAGCTTCTCTTGAGATAAAAATTGATAATTGTAATAATCGATATCGCGATAACGTGTTAACGCTTTTCGCTTGTCGAATATCGCGGCGCGGCGCGGCGCAGCATTGCTCGCGATTGTGTCTCGTCTCGTCGCATTTGGCTCTGGTAATCATCCGCAGCGGGACGTCTCCTCTCGAGGCCTTGAAACGCAGCGAGTACAAGGGTCACGGGTCGCGTTGCCAGTGCATTGGCGATTATCAGATTTAGCGACACGCGCCGACGAGTATTTCGAGTCGTCGCGACGTATTCCGGGAGTTCCGGATTCCGCCGATCGCGCGAAACTTCTGATTACGATAATCGTCAGTGCGCGGCGGCGCCTGCGCGTTGCCCCGCGATTACGCTTATCGCGAACGAGACGCAGCGGATAGATCGCGGCGGACAAAGGTAAGCCGCGCTCGCGACAGGCGAATTCTAACAGATCGAAGGCCGCGCTTTGTATCGGAGACCGCGGATCGGCAGCTACCGAGTCGTTTTCCGATACTTTATAGCTCGTGTTAGGCTGGGCGGGGGGAAGGTATGCGATGCGAAATAATGTGTGTGTGTTCTTGAGCCGCTGTGTGAATCGCGAGATATTTCACCTACGTGGAGTTAGCCTTTCTTCAGCATTGAAAAATCGAAATTTTTCCTCCTGCGTACCTTTGCTCATCGTTTGCTCATGAATACTCTGTTGGAAATTTCGTTTTGCTAAAAAAAAAAAAAGAAGAAAAAAGAAAACAGAAAAGAAATCGGTTTCGTAACGGTAGATAATCAATGTGAAGTTGATGCCTCGAGATTAAACTGCTTACAGCTTTTTAACCGAGAGGGAACAAATAAAATATCCGACGATTTACGAGCAAAAAGGTTAAGCGAGCGACGAAAATGCCAGAAGAAAAATTTGCAATTTTGAACATGGGCCGCGGGGGGGACACTAACTTTAAAACGCTGGTGGATATTTCATCGAAGTGTCAGTGCGGAGGCAGCCTCGCGGACAAAACTGCGTGATGCAACTTGAATTGATCAACTAATTAATTAATTAATTAACATGAGATCCTCGTTAAAATAACATCCGTCGCAACAAGTTTTCGCGCGTTATTCGTCAAATTAAATGTATCAACAGAGTTATCCTCCCGCCGTGTCGCTCCGTGCAGATGGGATGTGCGCCTACAACGCTCCTCGCGATCTCTCACTTTCGTCGAAATATTAAATATCGTTAAAAGCCACTTTGGGACTTTGGGCATTATTTTCGGAATGGAAGTTTCTCGTACACGTACGTACGCGCGCGCGCGCGTCTCTTGAAGCTCGGAGGCTGCGGAAAAACCTACATATAAATTCGGAAGACCTATCGGCGATTTCGCGCAAAGCGAAGAGGGGTTTAGAAATCGATATTCGCGCGCGCCTACAAACACACCCACTCACACACGCAACATGTGCGCGCGTTCACATAGACAGCACGAGCCAAGTGCATTATCGTATGAGGAACGGCACGGTATTTCGAAATATATTACCGCCCTTCGTAATTTATCAAGCCGTTTCAACGTAGTTTGTACGTTTCGACATTACAAAACTCTGCTTAATCACGCGATATCGCGTTTAAAACGCGCACAGATTCCACTCGTCGAATCGTAAAAGGGTTACGCTCGCCCGCTCATTCGCGCGCGCTCCGGGGGCTTTGTTTCGCGACTCTCGCGCGTAACATTAATCCGTTTTAATGTTAAACTCCGCTGGCCTTTAACTCCCCTTGCCTCTGTCTCGCTCGCTCGCTCTCTCTCTCTCTCTCTCTCTCTCTCTCTCTCTCTCTCTCTCTCTCTCTCTCTCTCTCTCTCTCTCTCTCTCTCTCTCTCTCTCTCCCTCCCTCTCTCTCTCTCTCTCTCTCTCCCTCCCTCTCTCTCTCTCTCTCTCTCTCTCTCTCGCCACCGGCATGATGTTACCGGCATCGACAAAAGTCCGTGACACGTCGACGAAATTAAATCTCTTTTCCGAAAGAGCGCGATACATTTTTTCGGACGCGCGTGCGATTATGCAAGAAAACGCGTCGGCAACGGGCCCTCCCCCCCTCCTGCCCCGCCGTTTCACTCACTCGATACCACGCATGGGTACTCGAGCGGGGTAAGAACGCGTCGGAAAGCGCGGATCCTGACGTCATCCTGAGCCTTATCTTAGCCGCGGCTTTTTAGAATCCGATGCGCGAAAATATCGCAGACGCGCGCGCGCGCGCGCCCGTTATCAGCATTACGGCCAATTACGTCGGTAATTGACCGTAATGCCGTAATTGGCGATCATTAATCCGAAGATCTGTCGAGATTCACTGACAATGCTGACAACAATAGCGCGAGAGATACGCGTATCCCGTGTAATTTGCCACGATCGATTGGGACGACCGATAGGCAAGCGAAAAAGCGACCGTACTCTCCTCTCTCTCCCCCCCCCCCCCTCCGGCCGCCACCGCCACGGACACGCGCGGATTGAAACGCGCACGTCGACGGCGGGATAATACGCGAATCGAGGGTGCCGCCGCACGTTGAACGAGAGCGGACCGCTCGCTCGCGTCCGTAACCATCGATGGGTCTGATTGGCGATGAGAGCGAGATAGCCTGGCCCCGATATTCGACTATATGAACACCGCCGAGCAGCGCGCGGTGTGTACGGGTGCGGAATGACTATCGCAAGTTCGTAGGGATGCGATGACACGCGCCGCCAGTCGATGGAATCGAATGAAACGCTCTTGGTTACGCTATTGCTAGCCGGGACAAAGAGCCCGTTTAACGCCTGGTTGAAAAATAGAAAACGCGTCGCACTAGCGATTCTCTCTTTCTCTCTGTCTCTCTCTGTCTCGGAATCGTTCGCCGCTAATCGTCTCGTTTCGAGATCCTCGTTTTCTCGGAAACGTATTTTCGGCGTGTGCGCTAATGCAAATTTGCGTGCGAAGCCGCCGGTCTGTCCGAGTGTCTCATAATGGGGGAGTAACGCTTCTGCTGCGTATAATTATGTGTCGATGTAAAGGAGGAGGCTGCGTGCTACCGGCGAAAAGCCTTGGCATTTTTCAGGAAGAGAGATATTAAGCGATTTCGTTCGAGCGCGATCGAGATGGGTGGGGGAGGGGGAAATCGAATCTCGATACAATCTCTCGATTGTAATTTTAGAGCGTAATTTTTAGAGCGCATGTGGATTACGATGCATCACGATGCTAAGGGTCAAGCCGAGAATAGAAGAGCTTCGTTGAACTTCGCCGGGCGAAGTAAAATTCCAGCGACATCGATATAAATGCCAGCCGCTGGTTAACCGAGGGAGCTTTGTTTCTCGATCTGCATTATCTATAGCTCGCTCGGTTGTGACCCAGAAAGAGACAGGGCGACTCGCGTTAACCAGAGTTAGTCAAGTCCGTAAAAGTTAAAGCAGGTCGATAAGAAACTACTCATGGACTTCCGCAACCTCTTTAACCCGCCAAGTCCTGGACAGAATTACAACTTGGGCGCATAGACGCGGGAGGGGGGAGAGGGGAGCACGTTTCGTATCCGGCCAATTTTCAGTCTCACTCTGGGCGACTCTGCGCGTTACCGGCTAATTTCTCTTGCCGTGGCAAACAACCCTCGAAAATCGGTAAATTGCTTCTCCGCAAAACGAGAAGAGACATAAAAGGCCGTGGTGGACGTCGCGAGCGTCGCCGACGTGGGACGTTTTGCCCGACACGACGGTGGGAGGTCGAGGCGTAAAACGCGAAATTGTACTTGCGATCTTAACGAGCCTCGGCTAGCTTATAAAATTAAATATGTCCACGCGTGTGCACGCCAACACACAAACACACGCACGTTGAAGCGAGCGCTCAACAAATTTGATGCAAACGCAAATTACTAGTCGAGCATCGCGCGTCGATCAGGACATCTCCCCCCGTCCTTCCCCATAAAGACAGACTCGGACTCTTCTCGGTATCTGGAATCTTTACACCGTCATCAATTCCGATCCTCTCTCTCTTCCGCCTTAGCTCTCGAGATACCGCTCTGTGTGTGTACCGCGTGTTTTGTAAACCGTCTTCGTCGTCGCCGCTAGAATCTCGAACTGCCTCTCGAGTAGCTGCTCCTGCCGCTTCTTCGCTGCAGGACCGAAGGTGTGCGCCCCCCTCCCCGAAAACTCGCGGCTCTCTTTAACTCGTGATCCCTCCGCTTTTCCCGGTCGCCTTTTCGTTACGTCGTCGAAGGAACATGGGCATGGCAACAAGGCGCTTCTCTCTCTCTCTCTCTCTCTCTCTCTCTCTCCCTCTGGACCAGCTGGTGGAACGTGTGACGTCACGAGGCTACCTACACGAACATATCCGCGGAGGCGCGCGGGTCTCACCTTCTGTCGCTGATACACGCTCTCTCCACCGTCAGGTCTTTCTCTTCCTCTCTCCACCTTGCTACCTCGCTCTCTCTCGGCCGCCGCCGCCGCCGCCGCCGCCACCACCTCGTCCACCGCCTCTGTCGAATGCTCGCGCGACTCGACACATGTACAAAGCACGCACACGTAGGTGCGCCGAGCGTGGCACGAGACCGAACGATGGAAGTGATTACCTTTGTGCGAGCTATAGCTAGCGCGCCACGCTCTGGTGCCGCCGGTGGAATTTCAGATATAATCATTAACGCCGGTCGCTACAGATGTTTCAGAATGTAATCCCGCGCGTCGAGTGCTGCACGCGTGTACGTGTGTGTGTGTGTGTGTGTGTGTGTGTATACAATGCTGCAACGCGTCGTGTGCGTTGCGGCAGTTAGCATGCAATAATCATAACAATGTGACATAAGAGTAGAGCGCACCGGGTGAGAGAGGGTGGTGGGCAGGGGAGGGGAGGCGGACGGTGGAGGAAGTAGTCGCGGGTGAATTATGCAGAGAGCGCGCAGGGGTAGGCGGGACGGGGCGAGGCGGTCGAGTGAAGATTGTGATAATTAATTAACGATCGGATTGTCCATCGGTCCGCTGTAACGTAAGGGAGCGAACGAGGACAGAGCTGGCGCAGCGCGCGCGCGCGCGCGCAATTCTCGC
Source organism: Harpegnathos saltator (assembly GCF_003227715.2). Classification (NCBI taxonomy): domain Eukaryota; kingdom Metazoa; phylum Arthropoda; class Insecta; order Hymenoptera; family Formicidae; genus Harpegnathos; species Harpegnathos saltator. Next base: position 115,128 of record NW_020230349.1, read on the forward strand.
GAAGAAAAGCGCGTCGAAACGCACGCGCGAGTTGGCACACGCACACATGCAAACGCGTATGCGCGTTATCGCTGCGGTGTGGTTGGCGTCAAGCTTACGCCCCACGTCCATCTCTTCGAGGTGCATATAAATATAAAGAGGGTCACATAGACCCCTCCCTGATGTTAACACATCTGCTCCAACACCGGAATTCTCGCGAGCGCCGACTTCCATTTCGAGGAAGAAACGATATTCCGCCGAGCCAGTCTCGAAACGCGCGCGCCGCGCTGTCATAGTCAACCTTCGCCCCGCCACCGGCGACCTCGCATCATCGTATTAATTCGCTTGGAAGAAGCGTGCGCGCACGAGAGAGAGAGAGAGAGAGAGAGACCCGTCCGATGTCGGCGTGCAAGGTTGCTTTGGTATCGCGCACGCTCGCGCGATACCATAAGATGACACGCTCTCGCGTCCCGCCGCGTACGAGGCTACGGAAATATTTACGATAGCGACGCGACAGCGACAGAAGGTGACTCGCTCTCGACGATCGCGAGCGAGTAGTATTGGCTCTCTTCGGCGTCCTCATCGGTTACGCGCGGCACGTATGAGCGCGCTGGCGCGAAGAGCAGGACGGAACGGAGGTGGTGGTAGCGGTGGCGGCGGTGGCGGCGGCGGCGGCGACGACGGCGGTGGAGGTGGAGGTGGAGGTGGAGGAAGGTGGTGGTGGTGGTGGTGGTGGTGGTGGTGGTGGTAGTGGTGGTGATGATGGGAACGAACGGCGGGGTAGTCGAGCCGATTCATCCCCCACGCCTCATCGCCCCTATCCACCACCCGTTTCGAGTGCTCGAGTCGGCGGCGAAGACGCGCGTCGGGCCGGGTGGGGATAACATCTGCTCTTAGCGTGATTGCCGTGTATTGATGTGGCTTTATGGCGCGCGCGGCGGGCTGCGGACAACAAAGTAAATGTATGATCCTTAACGCGCGCGCGGCGGCGGCGACGGCCGCGGTGAATTTCGAGGCCGTCGCCGCGATGTCGAGTGGCGCGTACGCGCGCACTCGCTCGCGGAAGGTCGCGATGAGCGAGCGAGTTATTCCGGATAACCGGAGATTCGGTTGGTCAAGGATCTACGAATGTGCGCGTCTGATTTCGCCGGAGCTACGACGCGTGCTTATCGCGTATTCGAACGGAGGAAAAAAATGTTGGCGCTGCCCTTGGAACTGGATTAAAAATGGTCCTCCATTATATGTTATATAATTATCTGCGTGTATGTGCGTGCGTGCGTGTATGTGTGTGTGTGTGTGTGTGTGTGCAGGTAGAGTATCGCGTAACTGTACAAAAAGCCAAAGATGGCACGTGGTAGTAGCGAGGGAAAAATATTTTATGAACATTTCGGAGCCAAGCACTCCATTCCGCTAATTTCCCCTTTAAAAGGAACGCATCCCATTAGTTTGCCAGAAGATAGCGCAATATATCATTCGCAATTAATCAATTAAGAACTAAAAAGCACCAGCGGTTCTCCACCGCAATCGCGCGTTCTCCCTTTCTCTCTCCCTCTTTCCCTCTCTGCGAGCTCTGAAATAAATATGGATGACTCTGCGTTTTTACTGCATATTCATGCATTACGAATCCGCGATGTTTCAGGCGCATCATTTAAACATTGAACCGCGATATTCTTTCAATTCGATTTACGAGCGTGTTGACAATTACAATAAAAACGTCCATTAGCGCGGAAAATTCAACGTTACTTCGGGAGACAAATGTCTGGTATCTGTAATCATAATCGCGCAGTGAAAGAATTATAGTCGCGGGAGAATCATTCTTCTAAGTATCACTGTAGTATTAGCGGTAGTATTAGCGGTAATGATCATATATATTCATTGCAACCATTATTTTCTTGCCAGAACGACAACAAGATATAGTTGGAGCTAAAAATAACAAAAATAGCACAGTTTTACAATTATAACTATTTCTCTTCCCTCATTTTCACCAAAATCGGCATGAACTTCCAAATTGTCTAAAGTGGACGTTTTAGGAAGTTTAGGAATTTTCGTGCTTACGAGCTCACTACGACCCTTCACAGTTTTGCAACGAATTCTCAACAGCAGAATTTTATGTATATGTGCGTGTATGTGTGTGTGTGTGTGTGTGTGTGTGTGTGTGTGTGTGTGTGTTTACGGCGTAAAACGGCTTGGAAACAAGCGCGGCAGTCGTAAGAATGCGAGGTTATCAGTCTAAATCCGAGAGAATCTTTCACCTTATGTCACGCACGCGTCCGTCGAATAACTTTCGCGAGCTAACCGCGACCGGTGATATGCAAGTGACGGCGATTGTTCGCGCTCGCTCGCTCGGCGCGCGATGCGTCGAGTTACGCGCGAATAATGCGGGGGTGTGTTGCCGCGCGAAATCGGCGATTCGGAGAAAGTGCGAGCATACGATGACAACGTCCACGACGACGATGACGACCACGTTCCTTTCACGCCCGTGCGCCAATGTTGCTAAACCTAGCTCGCACAATATATAACGCGCGACGCGCATTCCTCGTCGCGAGCGAATTTACGCGGCAGTTCCGCCTTCGTTAATTTCACGAGCCGTTCCGCGATCGCCGCTTATTTTCGTAACGGCCGCGCGTAATCATGCCGCGACGACGACGACGACGCCGACGACGACGAGTAACGAAGCTTTCCGCCGCTATTTTCGTTTCCGTGCGTCCTCAGGCGACTGATAAGACGCGCGAGATATTTATTTTGTTATCGGCGCGCGACATTTGTTTTCAGCGGCTCGCGGGGCCTGAAAATATCATACGATCCATCGCGAAGACAAGCCACTTCTCTTTGTGTTGGTCTATACATATTTCCTCTCAGCACGTTCACATTAACGCGGTGTTATGCAAATGGTCGTTGATTCGTATTCATATTATCGAAGTTGCAATTCGCTAGCGCGGTTGTAGCTGGCTTCGCGACACGTCGTCGCGTTTTCTTCGAGGTAATGAAATTTCAGTCTTTCTTTTTTCTTACTTTTCTCTCCCTCCCCTCCCCCCTCGCCCCCTGTTACCACCGACTACGGGGGTTATTATCAAAGTATCGCAACGTAGAAGAGTCCATTGCGGTCTATGCAAATTAGAAGCACTTCGTCATCGAGCGTACACCACAGCCCTGGACAACTTTTGTAATCGCTCTTATCGCCGAATCAATTTCTGCGCACTCGCGCGCGCGCGCGCGCACACCAAAATGGCAATATCACGCGGCGCTTTTTGATACTTTTTGACGATGACTCGCGCTTTCTCCTACCGCCGCCTTAAGCACCGCTCCAAGTACCGACGTCTTGCCGCAAATTGTCCGAAAATGATGGATGTGAGAGAATCTTGAATGCGAGCACGAACGGAGGGCGAGCAAAGAAGTTGTTACGTTCTCTTCTCGACATAGTTAGCTAGCCAGTAATACCTGATGAGGAAAAAAATGAGAGAGAGAGAGAGGGAGGGGGAGAGGAAGGAGGGAGGGTGGAAACTCGCCGCACCAACTCGAAATAATACAGCGCAGAGATAAAAAAGCTAAACGCGGCAGAGCTCTCCGAATCCCGATATCCCTTCGCTCTCCCGCGTTTCCACCCGACTTTCGGATCGAGATCGTATCGCGCGAGCTATCTTCCTCTCCCGCAGATTAGAAGGATCTCTGTAATGACGCGGCGATGATCGTGTCCGGGCAAGCTGGGCAAGGTTCTGCGGCAAGAAGAAGCGCGCGTGCCTAAACTCGGGCGCGCGCGCCCTGCCTTCTAAATACGCCGCAGATTTTTTCTCTCTTTCTCCCCTCTCCCCTCCGCTCCTCAGCTCGTCGCTCGTCTTCGCTCGTTGCGGCTGCGAGAGAAAGTCGTCCGAATGGTTACGGCCTATTTAGCCGCGCGCAACTCCGCACAACCTCGACGAGAGCGCGCCAGCGCGCGCGCTCTCTCTAAATCGAGAGAATAGCGGAATCCTCCGGCGTGGCGGCGTGTTTCTCGCCGTGAGAGGCCATTTCGACGACCACCGGACACGTTGGCGAAGGAGAACACGCTCGCGAGCGGAGGAGGAGAGGAGAGCCGATAGAGCGAGATAATTAGTGAATTGTAGAATTCGCGCGGACGAGAAACGAGCCGCGCCGTTCGTGCTTTTTCGTAAACGGACTTGTTTTTCCATGTGGGACGCGGTACCGTTCCGCGAGCAGCCTCCCCTCCCCTCCCCCCCGTATGGCTTTTCCGTTCTTTACCCGGCCGCTCTTCATGCTTCCGTGCGTCGTTTGCTCACGAGAGACGAGAGGAGAGACACGAGACACGCCACATTCGTTTCCGTGGGAGCGTCGCTGGCCGCGAAGGGACGGCGAAAATCCGAGCTTCTTATCGCACCGGCCGAGACATCGATTGCTCGTGTTCCCACGATGAAACGGAAGGAGAGGGAGGGAGAGAGAGAGAGAGAGAGAGCCTCTCTCGTGGCGCTAAAGGAGATACCGGCGCGGAGCGAGCGCCGCTTGTCTCGTTGACGGCGACGATGATGCGATGACGACGTACGTTTTATTCACTCCGGAAGAGCATAATCTCGTAAACATCGGCGCCTCGTAAGAAATTGCGACGAACGCAGGAGCGTTGCGTCAACGCCGATACCGGTCGTCGTCGTCGTCGTCGTTGTCGTCGTCGTCGTGCCGCTGTGCGCGTTGGAAAGATCCGTTTCTTTGAACATTCGGCCACGAGTGAAAGTCCTCGCGTGTAATTAACTGCTGAATCCGCTGGAATCCTCGGCTAAAGTCGCCGCGTCTACCTACAATCGGAGCCGGGGCAAAGATCGTCGTTCGGCTCTGCAGTCGACGTGCGACGGACAAACTCGATTTCCTGTTTTTTTCGGAATGCCGAAAAAACTTAAACTCCTCACACACAGTTCGACTCTGTCGAAACTCTGATAACTCGGAGCGCGATAAATGCAAATTCGCGCGCAAAAAGACAGCCTCGCTTCGATATTTCATCGAAATAGAATCGGGCGGAGATGACTTCGGCTTCATAAAGCATCGCCGCCGTTACCGACGACGCCAACTCGCGCTCGTTGTCGAGATGTTAATACGGACTGCAGCCCTTTACGCGCGAGATTAGTGTAACATTCGCGATTTGATAAATAGGATGCGCGGATGTTAATGCGGAGGAGGAGATCCTTGGAGCCATATATCGCGACGTGCCCTTTAATTAAGCCATCGATTTAACTCCGGTGCGCTCAAACGAGTAGATTTGCGGGCGCAAACGGATGCGTCTGTCCGACATCACGGTCGATCTTCTCCCGCTCGCACGCGTCTGCATGTAATAACGTATTTATTCACGAGGCACAAATCATTTTCGTGCTTTGCAATAATAAATCCGGCGATAAATCCGGCACGCAAAACGTGCACCGCGCCCGATCCGCGGATTACGGATAAAAGGGAAAATCAAGTAGAACCGATCCTCGTCGTCCGACGTCCGACCGTCGATGATCGGCAGAAATCGGCAGAAACCGAAGGGAAAGGAAAGAAGGCGGCATATTGAGATATTGTGAACGACATTTGCAAAAATACAGACTCGTGTGCAGCGCACGGACGTCCGGACGTGACGTGTGAATCTTTCGTAAACCATTTTCTCCGCGCGCGTTACCCCCTCCGAAAATAAAGTAATCGATCGCGCGCGTTTACCCCCGAGGGATAACCCCGGCGCATCGATCTTTATGACGGAGGATAAAGTTTTATGAAGAACCGTGGAAACTCCGCTCTCGTGCCTCCGTTCGGAACGTCGCTCGCGTCGCCGGTCGTCGCTTTACGACGCATTTGAAACGCGATATTGAAGCCGGTAGTTAATAGGTACACCCACTGCACCTTGCGTGAGCATACGCTCATTATACAGGATGTTTCGGTATTATCGTCGCTGAGTTCGCTGTGTGTACTTTTACATATTGCGCGCTCTTCGCCACCAGAAGCCAAGAGACCGAAAGAGAGAGAGAGAGAGAGAGAGAGAGAGAGATTTGTTTGAAAGATAGAAGAAACAGGCGACGTTCCTAAAGAACCTCATCGCTGCGTGCGATCCTTTTCTTTTTATCACGCCCGTTAACGCAACACCAGCACCAGCACCCCGCCCTCCGTTCTATACCAAACCTCTCTTCTATCTCTACGCGAGCAAGTTTCTCCTATTTTAAATATTTTACTTCGATTTCCATACAGAGGAGAAAACACAAAGCGAGTAACTCCGATGATACTCCGAAGCATCGTCCAGCCTCCCTTCGCCCCTTCTCGCTCCCTCCGCGGTCGCGATTGACCGCGGGCGCAAATGCGATTCGCGTTTGACCTACTTTATGTCTGTTGTAAAATGTACAGCGAGTGTTCATCAACGCCCAATTAATAAAGACAGTCGAAAGAAGAGAAGAGGCCCGATGAGAGAGAGAGAGAGAGAGAGAGAGAGAGAGAGAGAGAGAGAGAGACGATGATCGACGCGACGCCGACGACGTCAGGCGCGCGCGATGCGCTCTCTCGCTCTCGCGGTTCACCGTCCGTGACTATTACTTATTTATACGCGCACACGTTCGTTCGCGCGCGCCGCCACCGCGATTTCTTTTTATCCGCTGCATTCCTTCCAAGGCCTCGGCGGAGAACGGATCGGGCAACGGGCCGCCGTCATGGCCGTTCGTTCCCGCGCGTGTAGCACTGAGCGAACGCTTTCTACTTCTATCTCTTTCTCTCTCCCTCCCCCCCCCTCTCTCTCTCTCTCTCTCTCTCTTTCTCTCGCTCGCTCGCTCGCGCGCGCTCTCGAACCTCTCTCGTTCAATATGGCACCACCCGCCACCGACGCCGGACGTCTCTCCTCGTTTCGACGGTGATATCGATGGCGTACGTCGACCGACGAGCTCTCGAATAACGCCCCCGAATTATGAGCTGCCGCCCTACGTACGTCCGTTACGCGATTATCCGAGTTACCCGGGGCATACATAATGCGCAGCCATTGACGGGCGGCGGCGCGTTTCTCGCCCGCGAAAGCACAGAGGCACACACTCTTCGCCACCTCTCCACCGAGTCGAGTTTTTCGATACGAGAGATTTTCCCGACGTCGAGCTTCGACTTTACTCCGCGATTATTTCGGAAACGGCCGGCGAACGGCGCGGTGATTTAATCGAGGAAAGAGAAGTCAGCGGCGTATGTATGTACGCTCGCGATTTCTTCGCCGGTCTTCGCCGGGCCGAGGAATTGCGCTCGGCGAAGACGTTTTTCATCCCGCTCGAGCTCGCGGGATGAGTTGAAGTATCCATGATGCTTTTAGCAAGCACTCGAATCTGCCGACAGTCAGGTGTTTTGAATGAAAATTCTGCCGAGGGCCAGAGCAAAACGCCGCGCGGCGGAGGATACGATAGGAGATTTGGACGCCGTGAAAATTTGACCACTCGGTATAGCGGCGCGAACGTGTTCGCGCAGTGAGAAACATCGTTTACAGTTGTGCAGCGATCGAAGCTCGTATTGTGGTCGAATGGTTTCAGGGGTGGAGAGGAGGGGGGGGGTAGTTCGCCCCATTGCTGCCGCTTTCAAACAGTCGCGACTAAACCGACATTGTGACTAAATCGCCATTAACTTTTGGCAAGTGGCGCGACCCGACTGTTGGTTGTGTAGGACGGATAACCGCGCAGAAATATCATATAAAACAATTTCGATATCTTGTAACATATGCACACGCACACACGCACATACGCACGCGTATGTTGAGAACGAATGTCGCGATGTCGCGTGAATTTTTAATAGTGCGCCTGCGCGCGAAAGGTACAATTGCAAATTATCGGGCGTGTGCGAGTTTCTGCAACATTTTTTTCGTACCGTCCGACGAATAAACGCCATACGCGTAATATACACACACTGCAACGTATTCGGAGGCTAATTAGCGCACCGCTATTATTCGGAAAATCGATATACGACGTAACGTCCTTACGATTCACTCGACGGCGCGCTATTGTCCTCTTTTCATGACCTAATATTAAGACGGCGCGTGCAACGGGATCTAAATTTAGTCGAGGCCCGAGCTGCGTTTAATTGCCAAAGACCGCGACAATGACATAATATCCAGCGTGACGATGCACGCGCTTCGTTCTCGAAATTAGAAATCTCTCTCGTTAGAAAGTCGCATTTCTTTCTTTTTTTTTTTTTCTCTTTTAGTTTTTTCACGTGATTACGTCGCCTGCCGTCGTGCCGTTCAGCTGCCACAGAATTTCTGAGGCGGAATGTGCAAAAGTTATCCCACCTCCTGATATTAATAACAATTAAATCAAATTTTCTCGCAGTCGTAACTTCGTTTGTGACGCGGCTCGATTGACATCTCTCTCTCTCTCTCTCTCTCTCTCTCTCTCTCGGCGGCGCGGCGATTCGAGCCACTTCCTTTCTCAGATCTTCTCAGATCCGGTACTTTCGATCGCGCGTGCACGTCCGCCGCTGATTAAATCCATGAATCTTGTAACGCGACTCGCCCCGTAGAATTCAAGCCTCGGCGCGTCATCCCGACTAAACGCGTCGGGAGACGACATTTAATGTTAAAACATCTCGCTGTCTCGGGAGATTAACAGCGACAGTGGCGACAAAGAAGGTCGCGCGCGCGAGGCCGCCAGCGCGACGACAATGTGTGTTAGCGTATGTAAATAAACGGCGGGAGTTGGTGTGGAGGGCGATTCTCGCGAAGGGAAAGGGAGACGGCCGAGAGATGAGAAGAGAGACGAGGCGGAGAAGAAGGAAGGAGGAAGGCGGAAGGGGGAGGAGGTACGCGCGAGTCAGCGAGATTGCAAGGCGGACTTTGCGCGCGCGTTAGGTTAGGTAACGTATCCATGGCGGTTTTTCCCCCGTGGAGAAAGTTAGTCTAGGCGCACCTCGAGCGTAAAATCGCCTCTCTCTCTCTCTCTCTCTCTCTCTCTCTCTCTCTTCTCTCTCTCTCTCTCTCTCTCTCTCTCTCTCTCTCTCTCTCTCTCTCTCTCTCTCTCTCTCTCTCTCTCTTACTTCGCAGTGACTATCTATCAAAAATTATTCTCGGCGCGTCGAACTGTGCGTCGCACTGAGGTCGCACTGGAGAATCTGGATCATTCTCGAGTCACTTACCGGCGAACGGTGCTGGCTGGCAAGAATTTTACGCCGACGAAAGTATCTATCGCGTAGGTTTTATTGAATTTTTTGTTTGCTTTTGTAAAAGCACCTCTTGGCGGCGGCGGCGGCGGCGGCGGCGACCAGACGACACATTAATCGTCGAAACTGCGACGTTCGTTCGCGTACGCTCGCTGCGTTACACGGCGAGCGTAACGTTTGTGTTATCTTGATTAATACGACCCGATTGTTCTCGGAGGAGGAGCGGTGTCCCGAAATAGAATAAATACTTCTCTCTACTCTACTTTCTCTCACCCTCTCTCTTTCTATATCCCGCAGTGCGAATTAAGTAATCCGCCAATGACGAGGAACGTTCGCGCGCGCGCGCGCATGCAGCGTCACTTCAACGTCCCCGATACGTATATTATGCTTGACTTTCGATTTTCGCTCCCCTCCTACCCGCCAATTTGACTGTCATTCTGATTTGGCGGTAGTGAGAGAGACCTCGACTATATACATCGCACGAAGACGAGCGCGACGCTCGATCGTCGGCCATGTTCGTACGACACGAGAGTAACTCGCGCGCTGAACATTTTTTGCGACTTTCTTTTTTCATTCTTCCCGGTCGCGAGGTGAGCGCCGATGATCGCTCCGGTATTTTTTCCACCCTTTTTTTTTGCCTTTTTTCTTTTTCCTTTTTTAGTGTTTGAATTTTAAGAGCGAGTAATGAGGTTTTTCGCGAGCAACTGCGCATACTTTTTACACTTCTCGGACACTTTTTACGCATTTTCAGCTTTCATCTAGAATCCGCTCGCCGCCAAACAGAATGCAAATCTTGCGAATATAAAAACACTTACGTAAAACTACCATTCCACTCGAAGGCGAGCGACTTTCGAGGAACGGTTACGGTCGAGTTTTCGAATTGCGCAGGAAAAACGATCTCTGGCTACGAGACCGCGCGAGCCGCCGCCGCCGCCGCCACCGCCACCGCCTCCGCCTCCGCCATCCTCGTCGTCGTCCTTCGAGGGTAGATTCGAGAGACGCGATCGCGAATACGAGCCTTTTTACTCCGACACGGACGATCAGTCTTAGCAACAAGTGTCGCCGCGGTCGAATGTCGTATTCTTTCGACACGGTCGACTTCGCGCACTGGCGACCATCTTGAACACGCGCGCTCCGGGAAGCACTTCGTGCGACATCTTCCGGCAGCGCGGCGAATCCTTCCTTCCGACGTTCACTTCCGGGTGACACGATTCGCGAACGATTATTTCCTCAAAAAGTAATTATGTCGAGGTTATGTCGTGCAGAAGAAAATCGGGCAGTAACCCATCGCGTAAAATGCGCGCGTAAACCCCGCACGACAAGGCACGCAACTCATCTGTACTGTTCGGAGACTACGCACGCGAAAAAATGTTGCGTAGATGATCGGAAGCAATCTCGATGTTGTGTGGATATTACGAGTTGCAGAGTAACGACACACGTACTGTCTCTAAGAGCCAACCGCCGCGAGTCAATAAAACGAAACTCACCTTCAGGCCCTCCAGGCGTTCTAAATTGGCTTTCTCGAGGCGGCGCGTGGCATATACGAGATCGATTAAGCAAAGGACCTTGCGAAAAAAAAAAAAGAAAAAAACAGACAACCGTGGCTATCGGCTCGGTGGAATGGCGGATTGATAATTTTTACGCGGGAGTGCAGAATCGACCGATATCGATCGATCGCGGTTTCGCGGCGATACGTGCTTCATTACACGAAAACCGGAAATGATCCCGTGACCGGATTGCGGAAGTAACTCATATGGCGGTCTGATACGTCGCCCGTAGGAAAATCTCCCGAAAATCAAGTCTGTGAGAGAGAAAACAGAGCGAGAGGGGCGAGGGAGGGAGGAGAATGAAAGAAGAATTCATGAACGGAATATTTTTCCTTCTTAATATTAAAACGATATGAGAGAGAAGGAGACAATAAGATGATCGCATGTGTAAAATGCCTCGTGTGTGATACGTGCGCGATAAAAATTCGGCTGTCGGTGGCCTACCGACATCGAACGATGCGTCACGTATACGTTTTTTAAATAAACATTTTCCTTTCCGAGTTGCGTTCGAATAAATATCAACGAATACGTGTGAAATTTCTCTTAATCGCGGTTGTACGTTTCTCTGAACAGTTTTATGTATATTCCTCCTCCTCCTCCTCTCTCTCTCTCTCTCTCTCTCTCTCTCTCTCTCTCTCTCTCTCTCTCTCTCTCTCTCTCTCTCTCTCTCTCTCTCTCTCTCTCTCACGTTCAGTCATCTTCCCGAAAAGATGAAGAAAGGAATATTGAGAACGCGACAGCGCTTGCGTGTACGCCTCCGTTGATCCTAGCGAGCGGTCTCTTTGGAGATTCCAACTCCGACGACTCGAGCCGAGAAAACGTCGACGTGGCTCTAATACTTCTGCTTTAACCGGGAGACGATGCATCGAGTCGCAAATCTGAAATTCCCAACGTGAAGCGACAATTTCCGTGACCGTTAGCGCGATTTCGCCAAGTCCGCGCGATCCGCAAAACGATCCGATGCGTCGTCCTCGTCGTCGTCATCATCATCATCATCATCATCATCATCATCATCATTGTATTGTAGTCGTTGTCGTCGTCGATTATGAGACACCGCGATAGCGGTACGCGTATTTTTCCCCTCCCCATGACGAAGTGGTAGGCGGCCGGGATTTATTTGCGCGGCGCGGAAAGACGGAAGCACCGTGTAACTAGGTCAGTCGCGGACGGCGGCGACGACGACGACGACGACAACGACGACGACGACGATGACGATGACGACAACGACGGCAAGAGGAAAAAAAAGAGACCTTGTCCATTATATAGTAAGCGCGCTACATGTGAGTGCGTAAGTGCGTACTTGCACATACCGCTAACCCGCTCTCCCTCTCCTCTCCGGGAAACGCGTACGAGCAAGCGTACGCGCGCGAATACATGCGTGCGTGCATGCGGTCACCGTCTTTGCGCCGTAAACCGTTATAAACGAAAATACTGTCTCTCCTTAATAAATGCGAGCGTGTGGCTCGCGCTGTAAAAAAGTTTGTGCTGAGTAATGTGTAATATAAATAATGCATTATCGTCCATTTCAATCTATTTGCTCGATAAATTTATACCGTGAACCACTGTTTTTTTTTTTTTTTTTTTCTTTTCTTTTTTGCTGGAACACACTCGTGCGAGTCGACGTCGACTCGAGCTTCGATCGTTAACAATGGCTACGTCTAAAAGTCATTAGCGAGACCGATAAAGATGATCCAACGACAGAAAACCGCATAGTAACGTTCGCATCTCTTCTTTGCAGACTCTAAAATGACATTGGAGGAGGACCTGGTGATACGCAGGAGCCGACCCACGATGATTTCCGCCAAGTATCGCGCTCGTGAGGAACGCCGCCGCTTACTGAAGATCTCCGCCGTGAAGCTCAGGAGGATCGAGGATCCTGAGGCGAGCCTGTGCAGATCGGTGCTGATAAATAATGCGGTGCGACGACTGCAGCGTGAGAATCGAGATGAGAAGACGCGAAATTACGGGCTTCCGGTAGTGTCGTACATGGACGACGCGAGCAAGGAGAACAGCGTCGCCAGCAACCTCATCGCCGACGTAACGGACGAAGAGGCGTCGTCGAGGAAAAGGTACGTAGCTGATGTCGTGCTACCTCCAATGTCGTCCTATCCTCCTCTCTTACGACTGGCGATGCTCGAAATACATTTGAGTTTCCGGGACGAAGACTGGTAGCTGCTCACCTACCAGTTGTAATAATACTGTTTTATCAAACAATCCCTCTATCTCTCCCCCATCTTTCTTCTCTCTCTAACCTCGCGAGCTGACAAGCTACACCTGGTCGCGACCTCAAACTTTTTCGAATGAATCGTCCCGTTACAATGTCCGCGCGTTGCGATGATCGGTGATTCCATTCGGCGATTTCCAGCGAGTCACCGTAGCGTGCTTAAACCACCCAGCGAGAGATCATAGAGTGTGACCTGTCTTTATTAATCCGACAGGTTGGCCGATGACTCGAGGAACGATATGCTGAGCCCTAAGAGGCAGAGGCACGACGACCTGGATCTGCAGGACGATGTATTCAACGACTTCTACATCCTGTCGCACTCGTCGCTACTTTCGCACATCGACGACCTCCAGGACGTGCACACGTCGAATCATTCGATGGTGAACAGCTACACGGAGGATCGTCTGGGCGGTCTGACGGACGTGCGACCCGGCAGCACCGACAACGGCAGCAACCACGCCAGCACGACGACTAACGGCGACGCTATTAACGGCGTGAACTGCTGCAGTAGCACGCTTCTTGGATTTCCCGCGGTCCTCGACGACGACGCGAGCGCACAGCTATCACGACCGGGCGACACCACGATGGACGTGAGCGATGTAGTGGATCCCGATCGAATCTGCGACTTCGCCCGGTTTGCCGACTCGGCGAAAACGCTGGAGGAGCGGCTGGCCGAGCTGCAGTCGTTGGATGAGCACCAGTTCGATCTCACCAAGTTCGAGCGCAACAACAACCAGAGTTGCGGCCGCGCCTTTCACGACATACAGACCTTCCACAGTTTGGTACCGGGGCTGGAGACCTAGACGACGGCGATGCACCTGGAGCATCGGTCTGACCTGGCACCGTCGTCTTCGTTGTCGTTGTCGTCGTCGTCGTCGTCGTCGTCGTCGTCGTCGTCGTCGTTGTCGTCGTCGTCGTCGTCGTCGTCGTCATCGTCGTCGTCGTCGTCGTCGTCGTTGTCGTCGTCGTCGTCGTCGTCGTCGTCGTCGTCGTCGTCGTCGTTGTCGTTGTCGCCGTCGTCGTCGTCGTCGTCGTCGTCGTCGTCGTCGTCGTCGTCGGACGTTTGCCCGCGCGACAAAACCAGGGTTAACAGTGGCGAGGAGAAAGACGCAGCGTAGAGTGACGAGCAAGAGGCGAGGAGGATTCACGAATGAACCTGGAGCTTGAAGCGAACGTCGACGACGAGGAAGCGTTCTCCAGCGAGATGGAAAGAAGAGTCTTTATGTCGATGCCGGAACAAGCGAGCTCTCGCGCTCGTGTGAACATCGAAGCGCGCATAGCTCACAGAGAGAGGCACGTTAACGACACACGGCTCTTGTTTGTGGTCGATGACAGTCGGGGAGTGCGATGATACGTCGCGGTTCGTACCCGAGGAGGCTGCACGTTGACGCCGAAACAGCATTGTACGGAACTCATGAGGGAACGGACAATGCGAGAGTGCTGCGTGCCGCGGAATGCGATGGTGGTGCGCTGTGGTGGAGGTCGCATCCTCAGCGAGAGATGCGCCCGATGCGCTCAATCGTCGTCTATGTTTGTTAGCCGAGCGCGCGCGAAATGCATCGATGCGTTCATTTAAGGACATTGCGAACTCAGTCAGTCAGAGCTGTAATTAGAGGTTTCGTCCGACTTCGATCCCTGTCCCCGGCGGCGAGCGGGAGGAAATTCGAATTGGTCAGTTGTTCGGTTTTCAAGGCCGTGGGTAATGTTAAAAATTGCAGCTACAGATGCGTAATGCGCGGCCCTAACGCGCATTACGACGAAAAGTAACATATGATAAAGCGCGATAATATGCGCGGTATCTCCGGACGAATCATCGCCTACGTGTCTGATTCACGCTGGTAATAATCTGCTTACAGCACTGACTCAATGTTCAACGCGCAGCTACGAGATATCTAATAGCACAGTGAACGCACAGCGCATTTCAGTTTTGGCCTTTCTGTTTAGCGACGATCGCAGTAACAGCCTTTTTCTTCTTCTCTCCTTAATCTATTCGATTGCGTATGTATAATTACGTGTACGTTTATAATTTTTAACACGGATATATATGTGTGAGAGTAATCGTCAGGGAAAAAAGGAAAAAAAAAATGACGAGTCCCCGGGCGAAGAGGGAGCACGAGTAGTCTACAAATTATTGCGTAATCGTTACGTTCGTTCTCTTCTCTCCCTCCGTCATGTGCGGTATATTATATTATTAGGCATCGATCTTCGCAGTACGACTTCTTTCCGCTGGCAAATTGTAATTGCTGGCTTCGTTCTTTGGATGCCGCGCGCTTGATCTATTTATACACATCGGCGCGCACAATATCAAATCTATTTAAAGTCGATGACAAACTGGTAGACAATGGGTTTCAGTCGATTCTATCGTGCAATCATTTCTCGCCGAGCAATTGTCTATCCCTTCTGCCTTTCCTTCCTCTCTCTCTCTCTCTCTCTCTCTCTCTCTCTCTCTCTCTCTCTCTCTCTCTCTCTCTCTCTCTCTCTCTCTCTCTCTCTCTCTGCCTCTCTCGCTTCTCTTCTTCCTCAATGTTTTTCTTAGTTATTGTCATTATTTTTTCCTTCAATCTAAAAGTTCTTATGGAGCATATTCGTTCCTTTCCCTCCCTCTTCTCCCATCCTATCGCACAGTCACGGTCACGGATTCACGTCGACTTAGGGATTATCATCTTGTAGGTTGTAAATTTAGTTTCTCCAAACGGTCAACTCCGCTTGCATAATTGCAATATTTCGTCACTGCGTCGACGCGCTAAATAGGAACATTCATGCATACGCGCGACCCGCAAGGTTCAAAGTGTGTGTGACTCGCCGACACCGCAGTCTTCCACGCTGTGCTCAGCCTTGCCCGCGGCTAATTCGCGTTCATCTTGACGCGCAGCGTCGAAACGTCGCGTCGTACGTCGAGATGTCGCAGTCACGTCACGGTGACAACTCGTGCTTGCAGTGTTCCGACGACGTTCCGATAACGACAAGGACGAGGAGAAAAAGGATGGCTCTCGCCACTTTCGTTGGCGATGCGATCTTTGGCGCGTGACGAGCGCACGTACACACACACACACACACACACACACACACACACATTGTTTGTACATATAGAGATAGATTTTTAAGAGAGCACGTTAAGGATATAGGACAAATTATAGCGAAATAGCACACGCCGGTACATAGGTGATTATCCGTGGACGAGGAGAGAGAGAGATGGCTACGAGCGAAAGCGGAGGGCGACCTCTGATCTCGGGCGCGTCACTCGGACAGCCGTCAAGGAAGCTTCGGTCGCTCGATCACGTTCTCTCTCGGAGGAAACGCCGATAGACACGCGAAACGACGACCGTATTTCTCTCGTTGCTGCGCGCCTTCGGCCTCCTCGAAGGCGCGCGACGAAACGCCGCGACCGAACATGTCCGCTTTCGATTCGCGTGTCGTCGAGGCGCGCTCGCGCCGCGCGATCGTAGTCCGGAGATTACACGGAGCGGGGAATCGCGTCCACGCGGAAGCGCTCGTCGCTCGCACGACGAGGGAAGCGATCCTCCGCTCCGCGCTGCTGCATTTCGGAGCATCGCTCCATAGCGAGCGTTTCTCCTCCTCCCCCGCCCCCCCCCCCCCCCCTCGCCCGTTAATCATTACCTCCGTTGACTCTGAGTTCTGTCTCCGGACAAACGTGTCGTCCTCGGAGTCAACGGTATCGCGTCGGCTGGTCTCGCTCAAGGAATCGAACAACCGAAGGTCGGGCGACTTGGTCGCGACACCATAATGCTCCGAAATGCCATTTTGTACACGCGATAAAGAGATAAAACACACGCTAGCTACCGCGTAACGCCACGACGAGCCTTAGCTGTTGTACGATCGTTTTTTGTTAATCACACTTCCCGGTATCCGAGAGGAGAGTAGACGCTATATAGCGAGCAATAGCTGTACTTCCCTACTGGTGGTTTCCCCCTGACACATCATCCCGTATGCACATACGCGTGTGTCACGGCGAGAGCGACGTTACAAGAATCCGGGCGATTCGGTGAAACCTCGGACGATTTTACGGAAGACCGTCGTACTTGGCGGAGTCCACGTAAATGTCGGTGATTTCATGGAAAAAGAAAAAAAAAGGGGAAAAAGAAACGCGCGAGCCAATTACTTTCGCCGTGTTATATATTAATATTAATATATATTAATATTTATTAATGTTAATATATTTATACATATATGTGTGGTATATGTTATATTAATATTAATATGTTTTAATATATTGATATTAATATATATTATTATCAAACATATATATAGTATATATATTCGCATAGTGTTGCAAAAACCGAACCGAGAAATCGCGAAATTTGGCATTCGCCCGTTCAAATTATTCAACGTATCAACGACGGAAATTCAGGCACGCGGGAGGAAAAAAATCTTCTGCTTTTTTTCTCTTTATTTTTTGTTTTGCGAACGATCGTAACGTCAAAAACTCGTCGCGTCCTTCGAGCATTTTAATGAATTATGGCGCGCGTGTGCATTATATAAATGTATCTTTTGTAAATTATTTCGCGATCGCCACACGCGATTGGTTGTGATCGATCGCGATTTCTCTCTCTCTCTCTCTCTCTCTCTCTCTCTCTCTCTCTCTCTCTCTCTCTCTCTCTCTCTCTCTCTCTCTCTCTCTCTCTCTCTCTCTCTCTCTCTCTCTCTCTCTCTCTCTCTCTCTCTCTCTCTCTCTCTCTTCCTCTCTTCCTCTCTTTCTCTCTTTCTCTCTTTCTTATACGTGCAGATCACTGAAACGGCGAAGCACGTTTGTCGGCCGTTTTAGCGAAGATGATTTCTCGCGATCAATGAGGAAATCCGTCGAGAAGAATGACAATCCACTTGATTCGCCGGGTGCGAGGATTTCATTGTCCTGTCGCGTAAAAATACATCATTCTGTTGATTACCGACACGCGCGCTGGACGAATTATCGCGAATTTGGATTCTTGTCACGTTCGACCTTCTCCGATGTTCCGTTGTTCACTTTGGAAGACTTTTTTTTTTTTTTTACGAGATCGAACCTATCTGTTTCGGTTTATATATATTTTTTCCTTTTATTTAGTTCATGCTAAGAGATTGTGTTTATATATATATATATAAATTATGTTTATATATATATATAAACACAATCTCCTAGCATGATATATATATATATGATTTGTAAACGTTACGTTGTATATATAACAACATATATCATTTTGAGGATATCTAAATAATGTCGAACGGCAAGGTATTTTCACGTGAGTTCTCCGGGAATTCCGTGCAGTGCAATATCTTCGTTCTTGTATCTCTTATTAATGCTCCATCCCCGTCACACATTTTTATCGATGATTTTTCGCATTATTCACAAATACCGCCGCGCCGCGATGCGAAATTTGCGTTTGCTAAATCACACATTCTTTTACGTTCATCCCGCATCGAACACACATGCGAGTTATGTAATACACGCTTTTACAATTCTAAACGTGATAAAATTGTGTGCTCGAACTGATAAGCGCAATACACGTCGGTAAACAATGCACGTATCTCTCATCGATACTTCGGCGAGCACCTTGCGGACTCTGCTCTTATTTATTTGTCGCACATACACACATATACACACATACGTACACAAGCGCTATAAAAGGAATTGAACAAACCCGACTCATAATGATTTGTCTCCCGTACACACGTTATTGTTACTGTCTACGACACAGAGAGCGAAAAAGTGGCTCTTTCGCGCGAGCGAATCTTTCATTATCTTCGTCGCGAAAAATCCGCTGACACGTTTCAAACATCCACCCTGCGCGAAAGTGGCGATCGTTGTGGCGTGTAAATTCCGAGAGTGTGATTCTAATGTGTGTTCCTTGTCTTTTCTTTTCAAAGATATGTACGTATCGATAAAAGAGATTGCAACCGACGATATCATCGAGACGGGGGCATTTACGATGAGAAACGTGGGAGAAAAGAACAAGGTAGAAATGATTCCGACAATCTGACATTCGTTCGTAATTGAAATTCGGCGAAGCAGAGGAAACACTGTGTGGGTAGAGAGACAATTCCGCGGAACAACGCCTGAACGTCAGGTGCACAGACAGATTCAAACTTCTTTCGAACTCCTGGACCACACAAAAAATATACACACACACACACAGACATATTCCGAGAACAGCGCGATGTGCGCGGCTCGACGCGTTTAAACTGTAAATAGAGCCTTAGCACTTTTAAGATATAAATTAGCTATGTATAAAGTTTCATACGTTGTTTAAGTTTTTAGTACTAGTTATCCGAGATCAGTTACCAATTATATGAACAAATTGCAAATAAACTGCAAGGAAAAAGAAGAATGGTGTATTTACTCGATATTTCCACACCTCGTTGTTGGGTTAGTTTAAAGGATCGCTTTTCTTGAGGCAATATTCAATAAGTTGTAATCTCCAAATATTTCTGAAAAGATTCTAAAAATATTGGTAATAAGAATGATCGAATTGGTAATAAGAATGATCGACGAGTATGCTGCAGAACGAAGCTTCTAGTTTTATTAATATACTTTAATGGATTTATTGTTCGCTTATTCCCTTACGACGTTATACAATTTGATATCGACACTCGCCAAGTGTCAAATCTTTTTACGAAAAACACGATTGCGTGCTTGTTCGTTGCGGTGCGATGTTTCTGCGGCGAATTAAATGTTGAAGCGAAATACTTTTGATTTTGATTGATTACATAAGGTGAATCAACATTAGCTGAAAATAAAACGCAAACGTAAAATTCTTTCTATAAAACATTGCATATGTAAATATTCCATTTTATGTCTATGTTTTTGAGGAAAATACTGAAAGGTTTAAATTTTCTTTAAAGCTGAGCTAAACGATTGTTACTCGCCTTCATTCAACTCGATATATCTTGATAAAAAGCAATCACGAATGTAGTCACAAAAATACCTAAAACTGGAGTCTTTAATCTGCGAAATGTTGTTTGAAGCAACGCCGTGATTATACTTTTTGTCAATGTTACAACCGGTTGAATTTTGGCCGTGTTCCATGTGATACAAAAATGCGATGGACTAATTGTTAAGTGTGTATTACTCTTCAAAAAGTTCATGCGGCTCATTGTTGAGTCATATTACTCGATTTTTTATTAAGTACAACGGCGACTTATAACGGAGATTATAGAACTAATCTGCAACAACTTTAATCGAGACTCGAACCCTCCTTAGCTCAGACTCAAGTTTTAATCTTGGCTAAACAGGGTTTAATTCTTGACTAAATAATGTTCGACTCTTGGCTAAAAACATTGCAAGTTGATTCCAAAGTTTTCGCTACCAGCCACTGCCGTATCTAAGAAAGAATCGCCGTAGTGATATAACTCCGTAATAAATCAGAAGCACCTTTCACTTCCAAGCGGCAACATTCAACGATTAAATCAGCTGCACTTCTATATTGCATGAGACGTGAGTGAAATATAACGGTCCGTTCAATTTCGGCGAAAATTATGTTAATAAAATGATAAAAAGCGTATTACAGCTGGAAGTTTATATTTTCATACAGGGTGATCCGCTTAAATTGAGTACCTTCATTCTTAAATCATTTTTGATTATAGATTGTTATAACTGACGTTGAGATTGATTCTTTACAAAACGCAATAATAATGTTAAATTCGGACCTTTAATTCAAAAGTTAGAAGGGTTTAATGTTGTTTAATGTTACTTGCCGCCTGCATCAGCGTTATCCGATCCGCGGGAAGATCGAACTTTGTTCATTATTTTACCTTGAAAAGAGCCAATTGGGCGTGTGCATCACAGCAATTTTTTTTTTGTTTTAAAGAAACTGGAAATGTATATATGTGTGTGTGTGTGTGTGTGTGAGAAAGATCGATTTTATACTAAAGGACCAAGAAAGGCAGCAAATAAAAATAATAATTTAGACGTTTTGTTATCAATGGTTGAAAAGTCATTATTATCAAGATTAGAATAAGCGAGTAACATAAGTAAAGCTTCATTTCTCGATATTTCAAAAACTAAATCGTTTCCGTCTATATATAAAATGTTTGTTATCCAAGAATTAATTGAAGAAAATCTATGACAGAAGGATAAAGTTCTGTGACGAAATGATTGCTCGATACGATCGAGATCAGAGTTCTCTCGATTTTATAATTTTTTCTGACGAAGCTAAATTACGCTGTTGATAAGCATAATCGCAGATACTGAAGTGACGTAATCCCCACTGGGTGACGAACTTTCGTATTCTCATGCGCAGTATGCTCAAAAATTAAACGGACAGGTTTGTGTAGACACGGCGTTTACATACTAGTCTTTCCTTTCTTGATGGAAATATGAATGCACGAAATTATCTGCATCACTGTACTTGCTATCGGATACTTGTATCCTGATAGTATGCAAAATGTTTGGTACAGCAGAGAAGGTTCGAAATCGTTAAATACTACGAGATGAATCGTGGGGTTCTTATATCTACTGCAATATACATAATCAACCTTTTTCAAGGTCGAATGATGAGCAAAATCTGATCAAGCAACCTCTCCGCTGTATCCACCCGGCTGATGCCGGGTTAAGATTAAATTCTCTGACCTTCTGAACCAAAGATCCGAATTTAACATTATTATAGTATCTCGAAGAGGTTTCGACATCAATTATAACAATCTGTCAAAAGTACGGATTCCATTTAAGATTTTTTAAAGTCATCTTGACAAATCGTTTCAACATAGACCGTCATCTAGTAAAATTTCTTTAACACTACATGTTTCGTTTGAAACATGTCTTTGTAAAAGCAATTGTTTCGGAGATAATTGCCCGTTTCCGGACTTTTTAATCACTCTGCGTGCACGCGCGCTCCTACTCACCTACTTACACACGCGCCCACGCAAATATACATGTGCGTGTGTGTGTACACAAGATGTTAAAGAAGCATTCAGTATTCGTAGGATAGACAGTAACCAAGTACAGAGTGAGAGTCTTAGTAAACAAGTCGAAAACTCAGTCACTTGTGAAATATAAAAAATTTTATATATTAGTATCATGACTGACATATTGACTTCTACGTGTCGCAAGCGACGTGAAAAAAGAGGGGGTGGTAACCTTCCCAAATCTTTACCTCATCATTTATAAGTTTCAATGTTTTCATCAGAGTACGCTGACATTCTCAGCACGATACTTTGTAGCTGTGTAATCAGCGGTGTCAATCAACTGCTGATTGCACAATGACAACAATTACCGACGAAATCTCTCCAAAGTATGTGTGGGAAATTGCGTGAGAATATTCAGAACGCGGTTTGTAAACATCGGTGTATTTGTAACTCCGAGGTCAATCCTGCGTACTATCCATCATATGAATGATGAATGCGTTTCTCCAACACCCTGTATATATGAAAATAATACAGGGATGCGTATATCGGGTTGATCTCTCGCTCTTGCTCTGCCTCATCCTTCTTTTTTCACCTTTTTTATTGAGAGTTGCGAATATATATATACAAAGGACCAAAAACTAATTGTCGTAACTATTATACTTAAAGACTAAATAAACAAAGGATTATCATGATAATAACGTTAACGTGTGTTAATATTAATATAAATAACATAATAGTTGTAATTGCGTGTAAGTATGTGATCGACGCGTGTGCGTGTTATGTGTGTATGTCGCTGTGTATGTGAATGCTGTGTAGATATTTGTGTACGTGTGTGTGTGTGTGTGTGTGTGTGTGAGCATAGACGCGCCGAGATCGGATAAGGCCCCAAACACAGAGATGAGGCCTCCCCCTCCTCCGCCCGCCCTTTGTCCCTTTTTGTGTCTACATTCTTCATTCTCCTCTGAGGATCCTTATTTTTTCTTTTATCGTCATTTTCACGTTCTCGCGCTCGCGCGCTCAGAACAAGCGTCTCCTTCTCCCGATCGATCGTTCCGCGCTTCCTCGATCGCGCGATCAACGTTGACAAGCGTCTCGGGCGAAACAGTCCACTCGCGTAAAAACACAGCGCGAATCATCCATCTCGCCCGTTTTCCCATTCGCCCACCCGCCTCGTCATTATTGCTGCGATACAAAATCTCCCCGATCGCTCGCGAGACCGTCGTTATCGGGCGATAACGGGGACCCGAGGATTGATAACCGGCCTGAAAGCGGGGACCGATACCGCCGATGCTGCACTCCGCCTCCTCTCGAGAGCGATCTGTCATCGACCGCTCCCTCCCTCTCACCCACACATCGCGACGTAAGTCGCGCGATAACGCGCGCGTTATCGCGCGCGCAAACTAAACTACTAGACGAACGTACGTGAAAAGTTAATTACGGCGTCACGGTGCGCCGACCGGTCGTGACGGGCAGTGTCGCGCAGTATCGTGAGGATCTTATCGTATGAAATAATAATCTTAATCTTAGTCTTAGTCGGTAAGGGCGCAACGATAATTCTTAATTACACGTTGTTAAGGCGCGGCGAGAGCCTCACTCTCTCTCTCTCTCTCTCTCTCTCTCTCTCTCTCTCTCTCTATCTGCGGTCTCTCGATCGTGCCGCCGATGAGTCTCGATCGCCGGCGGGCGTGTATCATCATGATCGTTTTGGCGATTGAAACGAACCGCCGTTTTATAGTATATCGACTATCCCCCTCCCCCCGCCCCTCACTTGATCCGCGTTTGATTCACTACCGATCGGCCCGCGGAACGTCGCGACAGGATCCGTCGTGCTTTCCTCGTCGTGTGAGAGGATGACATCCTGGATCGATTCGCCGTCCGGCAGGACCGTCGCGAAGGGCGAACGAGCGATTGTGCGAGAAAGTACACTCGAAAGCCGCATATCGAGAACTCCTCTCTCTTTCTCTTTCTCTCATCAAGTTCTAAGGTACATTTCGACGCGCACCGCGCGATAAGACGATTGGCGCGGGGCCCGCGGGGGTGAAAAATCAAGGAAAGCCGGAGGGAAGCTCGGGGACTTTCCATTGCATGCCCCGGTCGATCGCGGCAATTTTAAGACCGAACGCTAAATCATTCGACCGCTCGTTCAGGTACTTGCACGGGAGAAAAAGGTTCGGTAGAATTAACGCGACGGTGAACGAAACGAGCGCGCTTTTGCTGAAGGAAACGGGATTTCTAGTTTGTATGGAGAAAATTCCAAATTCGCTTCTGAGAAATTCCATTCTCCCTCCAAGCGAGATGTGTTGTTCGGTCCGTTCATCGTCGCGTTGGTTCAAGTAATCTTCCCCCCTTCCCGTTCTGCAACTTTCGACGACAGTGTCGTCGTTATTGTTGCATCGTCGTTGCGCGGGTTTAATATATCGTAGAAAAAATTGCGCAACGAGACAACGGTAAGGATATCGTCGTGGAAGTTACAAGTTCATCGAGGATACTAAATACGACTCGGCCACCTCCTTAAAAAGCATCGCGACTCCCGCGGGTGATCAAAAGGCCACATTTCTCTTTTTTCTTTTTTATCATGAAATGGTATTCCGTATATATATATATATATATATATCATAGCGTACGCTCGAATTAAGTCACGTCTATTTGGTCTCTTGGATATCTCCGAGCGAAGTAAGAGAAATTCCCGAAGATAAGCGAGCCCCATATTTTTGGTCGAGAAGAGGCTCGAAGGTCTTCTCGCGGAGAATCGGAGATAGCCAGGCTTCAAATAGAAAAATATTTAGTCAGATTGATTTTCGCAATTTTTCAGAGGATCTTTTGACTCTCGCGAGTGGTTCCAAATCTTCTCGCCTGATTTTTGCAACCGAGTCTCCGGCCGCGTGGTTTGATCTTCGCGCTGCCGCCGACATTGAATTATTAAATACATTCTCGAGAGGAAAGAACGGAGGAAGGAGTCGTCCTCACGACAACGATTCTCTCTTCGGACACTCGCCGCGACATCTTTTTCTGTTTCCTCAAACGTGCAAAAAAACGGAAAATAAAAGAACGTTATCGCAGTTATTAGCGCGCAACTTTTATACAACAAATAACAACCCCCCAGGCTTTTCGTTGCTTCCAGTTACCAGGTGATCCCTTTTTCATTGGCTTATAAATGTTAATTAAAAGTGATGCCCAGAGACAAAGAAACAGCGCGCGAGATATAGATTTGCACGAGTCCTGAGTTGCAATCAATAACGTTTGCGTACGATCATTCATCGTAATGGTAAATGTATCGTAATGGTAAACTGACAATGTAACTATAAAGCGAGCCTCTCACCAACAACAACCCAACGCAACAGCGATCCGTGAATTATATAATTATCCAACGACGGTGCAACAATACTTGCAACACTCACCGTCAGGAAATCGGAAATTTTAATTGTGACGAGTTGAATTAAATCTTGAAGTGCGGACTATTATTACATTATAGATTATGCTATGTCTCGTAACAATTGGTTAACAATCGATATCATCAGAAGACCAACGTCTGAAGTATCGACGCATCAAACGTCAAAAGAATGCGCAAAATAACACCGAAACTGTCAGCTGACTGTCATGATCCGTTTATTAAAAAGTTATATTTATAATGTATATATATATATATGTATATCTTTTTATATTATATATAAAATAAATTTTATATATAATATATAGTTATATCTTTAATATATATTTGTATGTATATATGTATATATATATATATATATATATCTTTGTATATTATATATCTTCCGTTTATATGTAATATTTATATAATTATCGTTTGCATATAATTTTATGGTACAATAATAGTCCGCACTTTGGTGCCGCGAGTCGGACACCAAAATAACACGTTGACATATAACTTCACTTTGTCTCTTGTGTCATGCGCGACATGTTTCGCGTACACATTGTTCGTGTCATAATATAATTAACCATTGCGATATTCGACGAATTTACAGTTCAACACGTTGGCTGGTGCGACCGGTCTCCCACCGATAAGTGATACCTTTATTTTCAATTGACAACAACACCGTTCAACATACTATTCTACCTCAATGATCGAGCGTCGCTCGATTGTTGGATCATTAAAATCCACAAATCGGCACCAAGATGAGAACGAAGAAAGAAGAAAACTCGTCGGTGACAGGCTCACTTCGCAAATATCATTTTTTTATCACCTAGACACACACCATACGATAGGAGACCATACACAAACAACATTGCTCGCGACTCATGATTCGTATAAATTTTTATTTTTTCCTTGCTCCATATCTGAACATCACTTGCCATTATTTGACATTTGTAAAGCAGTAAAAGGACCCATACCTCCTGCCGAAAACATCGATATTTGCTGCTTTTTCTACACAACACGCAAAAGTTGCGCATCAATAATAGCGATAAGGATTTTTACTTTTAATTTCAATTCATCTTCGAAAGATTCGTATTTAACTGTCGATTTTTTCTGCTTCTTCAGGGAAATTTCTGGACGAGAGAGAGAGAGAGAGAGAGAGAGAGAGAGAGAGAGAGAGAGAGAGAGCTGAGAAAGGGAGGAGGAGGAGGAGGAGGAGGAGAAAGAGAGAGAAACGGAGAGACGGTCGGACGAGAAACGTGAAGCCGAATTTCCCGAAGACGCGGAAATCGAAGCCGTTTGATTTGTAAAGCCACGGCAAGGTCATCGATGGTGATAATTAAAGCGGGTGTGAAGTTCCAAGTCCTAATTGCGAATGCAATTTGCGAATTTGCAAATACATCGCACCTTCTTCCTTCTTTGCTTTCCCTTTGCTCCCCTCTCCCCCCTCTCTCAAAGTCCCTAAGAAGGTGGAATTTCCGCGAGGAAAGCCTTGAACGCGCAATTTGAAACAAAACGTAAAAAGACGGTCATCTACCGCCGCGCGCCCGGATGATGAACGAATCCGAACGAAGAGGAGGCTCGAATTACGGCATTGCAAGCAGATTCAGCACGCTTAAAAAGGCACACGATATTAAAACACGACTCGATCGTTCGCCTTTTTCTCTCTTTTAAACAGTCTCGTCCGCGCGCACGCCAAAAGCACCGAAACATCTCGCGCGAGAAAGACCAATTTTCCTCGCTTCTCTTGCTTACCATTACATTCGTCGCTTTTGCACACTCTCTCTCTCTCTCTCTCTCTCTCTCTTGTATTCTCTTCTCACTGTTTCTTTTTCTTTTGTTGTCTTTACCATCCTCAAGATCCATTCGTTGCCAAGGCCGCGGTATCTCTTCCGTTTCACCTTCCGCGATGACAAAGATACGCGCGGATCGCGCAAACCCAAGATCGAATCAGCCGCGAAGGATTTATTCGGGTTGCGTTTGATTAGTTAACGGGTTACGCGTTAGAAATGACGACGCGCACGGCCGATGTCTTCTTCTTTGTCACCGGAGAGAGGCGAGAACGGTTGATCGATGACAAGCGGATGAAGCTGCTACTCTGATCCGCACAGTTGACACATACATTCGCGTTACACGTGACGGAATTTGGTCGCAGTCACACTTGAGCAAACTCGTTGCAAGCCCTTTTTGCAACGTTACAAACCATCCTCGTGTTTCCCCGTGGGATAACTCATCTGAACGTAATAATGATACATATATATTGTACAAATAATGTGTTAATACGTCTAAAATAATTTTCTAACAAACTCTCCTCGCCTCACTATTCGCTTATCTATAACTTATCACGCATCAACCTACACAAGACCGAGACGGATGCCTTTTCTCATCGGTTTTACATCTTTATGAAACATCATCCCGAACGTCATCCGTCCTGTTCAGTCCTGATATGATTTCATTTTCATACAAAACACGTCGTATACGACGTGGTGACCGACAACTGGTCTTGAATCCAAGCTTTCGCAGCAGCATCTTCATCCACTCGCGTTTTCACAACTTTTGTTCGCGGGGCCGGGTGCAACGGGTGCACTCCCGCATCCCCGACGCGTCTTTGGAACGTGCATTGACTCTTAGGATCCACAACGCCGATCGGACTGAGGCTAATTGAGCATACGATAAATCACGACAGTCGTGAGACAATCTTGCTTCTTGACGGGTCGATGCACTGTCGCGTGAGTGGAGAAAAGAAATCCCGTCGATCGTTAGCCGCGTGGACGAGCAATTTTGGCAATTTAAATAGCCGCGCAGTTACCTACATATATAAATTATGTAAACTTAACGTGTCTTAGACCTCTGCTGCTCGAAAGAGAGACGGAAGAGACAATCGACGTTCCCGCGGATGATACTCCCTGTCCCGCAGTACAATGATTGTCCTTAAGCGCGAATAAGTCAGCGCGCGATCGGCCCTCCGAAGAGTCAAGACACCGTTCGCCCGACACCGCAATACGATAATTATACTTTCTCTGTACCGCCAGAAAAATAGAATTTCTCAAACTTAAACTCAGTTCGCTCGCGATCCAATATCTCCTCTCCTCGCACGCTCGCATCACACACACACACACACACACACACACACACACATGGCCGAACGCCGCGCGTGGAGTGTGCCGTCGAGAGAGAAAGGAAAAAAAAAAAACATGTACGAAAGCGCGTGTAGTAGTAGTAGTAGTAGTAGTAGTGTGCATAACTCTTTAGCGAGACCACTCGTCGAAAGCCGAAAAAATCGAGTACATCGCGCGCAATTTCAAGCGAACAAGATCACACGGAATTTTGTCGACGGTATAAACGTCCCGTGGCTTGTCTCCTTGCCGTTTCCGACCTGAATTCGTTCGTTCGTTCGTTCGTTCGTTCGTTCGCTCATCGACGAGGGGTCAAAAATACATCTAAAAAAGGAAGTACCTTCGACATAAACTTGATTTCGTGTAAAATAATACAGAGGAAATTCGCGTCGCTCAACAACAAGCGTCACTCTCAGCTTCTCCGCCCGCTTTTTTGTCCTTGCGTAAGGATAATTGCTGAAGCGCAACGCGTTTCGAAAGAAAGCACGCGAAGAGAAATCTAAACGTTTAAGATAAAATATATACAGAGTCTCCCGCGCGCACATATCGTAACGATATAATTGCAAGGATTGACAATAACAAATCTTACGACAATAACAAATGATCTCTGAGTTATTTTTTTTCTTTCTTTCCTCTTTTTTTCTTCTTTTAGTCAATGAAAGAGAAGAGAAGTTCGCTCACGATATCGAGCGAAATTATGGCGCGATATCGCGTCGTTCTGACCCCGCTCCGTTTATATTTCTTCTCAGTCAATAATAAATCGCACGCGAAGACTAAACACTAAAATTTCATTAATCACAAGAGTGAGAAGAAAGATGAAAATTTTCACATTGCGTACGCAAATCAACCCCGCAGCACGTACGCTTTTCACTCGCTCTGTTCGCTCCCCATCTCATTTTACGTAATTACTACACAAGTATACATATATATACATATGCATACATATATACATACATATATGTATATATACTTTTTTCGTAGCACACTCCACAAACGGCTGTTTACAATTTTAGGTAATCTTGCCGCTGGTCGATAACGATGTGTCATTGATCAATCGCTATATCGTCACCAGTACCTCTCTCTCTCTCTCTCTCTCTCTCTCTCTCTCTTTTTATCTCGATATATATATATATTCATATATATATATATATATATAGATATCAAAAATATCCTTAGTAAAATAGAGCATTTTTATGTATAACATACCGCGAATAAGTGCTTTTTATATTATAGTGTTATATATCTACTATATATATATATACTATATATATATTTATTTATAACGCTGTGTGTATGATATATATATATATATATATAATCAATATACACTTAATACCCATACCTTCATTCGTACATTCGCGCGCACAAGTGCATGCGTTTTATATATGTAAAGATGTGTCTGTGTGTGATCTGAATGTGTATGATTCTCATTAAGTCTATGAATGTATGAACGTGTGTACCTTACATCGCAAAATATATCTACATGTCCTTAATGTTCAGAGGGATATTTATATGTACATTATGTCAGAGGAATATATATATATATATATATATATATATACCGTGTTCTTCTGCAGATGCTGGATTCCCTTGCACGAAATCGTGTCCTGACACGCGCGAGGTTGCGCAAAAAAAGAGCCGCAACCTTGTGGAAATGCGAGTGACGATTAATGACGTTAGTGACGTTAATCGTTATCGCTCGATTCATGAACAATCGATATCGCGGCCAAGCGGAGGAACAACGTCGATAGACGCAAAAATAATGCAACTGTGAAATATCCTCATTTGTACGCGTGTAAAACGGTGATTCGCGACTGTGAAGTAAATACAGTCGAACAAATGGTAAAACAGTACAAGAGAAATTTTGTTGAATATGCAAACGGTTAAACGTTGGGATTAACTCGTGTACAACGACAACGGTCAAAAAGTGTATATATGCTTGAACGACGAGGCACACGTAATAAAAACCGAGGCCACGTGCAAGCAAACGCTTTTCTATGATTTATGCGAGTGGAGAATTACGCGTAAAATTTCACGAGAGCGTATCGCGCCTTCCTGTCTCTCCCTTCCTTCTCGAGGACCTCTAATTGCACGGAGACATTGCCGAAGTAAAATCCAGTGCAAGACAAAGATGTGTAAATATCTGTATTCCCAATGACGAATTTGAACTCATATCAGACTAGAAAATTGAGATCGCTTATCGACGCTCAACCGATCTGGATGCAGCAACCAGATCGAAACTGAATTCAAATCATGATAAAAGTAATGTATAATTACCAATAATGTAAAACTAATATGAAAAGCTAATGCGCGTGCGGTATAATGTAAATATAAATCGGCTATCCGTGTATAACAATATAAGATGAATAACGCGGCAATTATAACAAGCGAAATCCCCGATGCAACAATCCAAGGCAATTGCAATTACTGTCTCTCGTGGTAAAAATTTAAGATTTTTGGCTTGTCGCAAATGTGCGAATCGAGTAAAAAATTCACATCTTTTGACTTTCTTCTTCGGTACTGGATCAAAAACCAATGCAGTTCCACTTTGTGACATTTTGTTATGCATGCGTCACAAGCAGAAATCAATGTAGCATTCCCAATTTAATTTCGAAAATAAAAACAAAAATCTACAAGCAAGATTCATACAGACCCGCGCACGCGAGAGGTCACCTCGCGATAAATTTTCGGAGAGGATGCTCCATATACGAATTTAATATTCGCCCATCTTCCGACTGTGCGCACAAAAGGTCGAAAGGTGAGAGGCGGCACGTGGCCAATCATCGATTATAATTAAGCCTTCTACAATAAGCCATTATACTTATAAGATGTATGCAAATCGACTGACCAACATAGTCGATAATTTTTCGGAATAATCTACCGGTGGTTGATCAATTTGTTTATCATAAGATGTAAGCAAATCGACCGATCAACATAGTCGATAATTTTTCGGAATAATCTACCGGTGGTTGATCAATTTGTTTATGTCTTATGATTGACGGCTTTACGGATATCGTTCCGACGTGACGATTGTTCTTTCCGCGACATTGTTCCGCCGCCATTTCTCGCGCGAACGCTCAAGAACGAGAGAATTCTCTGCCGGCAGTTTATAGAGCGGTGCAAGGAGAATCTCGCATGTTAACAGGAACGTGGCGATACGCGGCGAATGCCGAATGATAGGAGAGGCCCCCGACCGGCCGCATTTTACTTCACGCGATGATCATGGGAAAAAGAAGGGCAAAACAACATATATAAAGGAGAATGAGAAACGCGGAGGAGACGAGGCAAAGAGAAAGAAAAGACCCCGGAAACTCACGCACTCCGTCGCACTCTTAATCGCCGACCTAACGGTCCCGGCATCCATCGCGATCGCTCGGGACGGGAAACGTGTGCGCGCACGTGATCCGGTTTGCCGTATGTGTTTTGTGTGTGTGTGTGTGTGTGTGTGTATATCGTATTATTGATTGATTAAAAAGTATAGAATAATTATTGTTCTATATATACAACGCGCGTTAATGCATAATGATGTAATAAATAAGCTCAAGAACGTAAATCTACACCTAACTCCTTACACGTGGCGTACTTGCTCTCTCTCTCTCTCTCTCTCTCTCTCTCTCTCTCTCTCTCTCTCTCTCTCTCTCTCTCTCTCTCTCTCTCTCTCTCTCTCTCTGTCTCTCTCTCTCTCTCTCTCTCTCTCTCTCTCTCTCTCTCTCTCTCTCTCTCTCTCTCTCTCTCTCTCTCTCGTGCGTACTTAAACATGTAGCTTCGTTTACAGACGTACCTTCTCTCGTGCATCTATCTATAATCGTTATTACTTACATTATGTTCCTAAGATCGAGCAGGCCAATATCAATAATAATTTACAATTATTCGGTGTCACCCGCGACGTTACCCTCTCGCGTCTCTCAAGGCGCTCGAGAAAGAACTTTTGCGTAGACAAAATATACAGAGACTCGCGGTGCATCGCTCGTATACGATCGCCGCGCGACTCTTGTGTATGTGTTTCGTTCATATGTGTGTGTGTGTGTTCTGTGTATATCAAAATTCTGTATTCTCCAGACGCGTTGCAAGAGGAACGAACTACCGATAACAATCGTCGTCTGTGTGTAATCGCACGATTCCGATATATATTTATATATGTGTATATATATATATATATATATATAACTCTAACTCTTTTTCTCTCTGCATCCTTCCCGCACCCAGCCTGTCTTCTCGCCTCTTAATTCTTACGAAAAATAGATATGTCCGATACGTGTTGATCAAATCGACGGAAAAAAAAAAAAAAAAAAAAAAAAAGTGAGAAAGTAAAGTGAAAGTTTAGCGAAAAATAGATTTCCGTACTGTTTAAATCCTTCCCTTCCGTGCGACGGATCTTACCAAAAGAGTTTATTAACTCTTCCCCCGCTACGTTATTCCTAACTAAATATATAAAAGAAAAAGATATAGGATAAAAGAAAAGAAGAGGATAACATAAGCGGTACGCTTAAGTTAATTCGGTCGTAATGCTGTTGCGATGATAAATTTGTTTTACAAATATATGCGAAGTGTTCAGTAAATCGCTTATCGATATTGCCAGCGAGACGATTCCTCGTGAGGAAAGATCAACACGATACGGAAGAGTCAATTGTAACGCGTATGCGTGTGCACGAAATAATAAGATACGACCGTAAAATGCAATAATACGTTGTAATTTTTCCATAGGGACTTCACAGGACGAGTAACGCGACTAAAGCTGAGAAGGACCGGCAAGAGCCACACACGAACGTCAGTGTACGATTGACTGTGTATCATAGTTATTTATAATTGTGTATTATAATTATGTTTGTAATTATAAATAATTTCTTTACAGCGTTACGAATAAGAATCCTTACGTTGTTTCGAGTTATGAAATCACTTCCAATTGCACAATCCATCGCGCGCTGACATCTGTGGCTAATTTTGTCATTTGACTTGAATGTTTTCTCTCTCGGGCTCCATGAACATGATTTCTTTTCTTTGAACATGATTTCAATTTTATCGAGAATTTTATTTTAATACCACTTGAGCGGCTTGAGATTTTCGCACAAAGAACCAAATTGTGCGCACATTCGCGGAAATAGAGCTTACGATATTTTACATTTTTCTCACTAACTCCTTTTTTCCCCCTAGAGGAATCATCCCTCCGGCAATTTGCAACAAGATTTTTACCGGACGCCTTAATGCATGCGGATGCATATATTCATCCACACACATGCTGCTCCAAGATCCTGGGTGTCATCTGTGTAATTAGACAATTGATAATAAAGTAACGATTCTGTCTGTGTCACTTTAGGCACTTTTCCATGGGAACAGCATTGTTCGACGTTTCGTTTAACGCGCTTTTATAGCTGAAGCTTTGGTTGTTAATATAAATGTCGTTAAAATCGAGGTGTCACAATTTGCTCGAATTAATCCTACTATCTACGAGTCTGTGTGATCACGATCGATACAACAAATGTATATATATATATATATATATACACATGTATATATATATATATATGTATATATATATATGTATATATATATGTATATATATATATATATATATAACTTACTAATTTACTTAGTCTTAAACGTATCCGTACAATTAATTATACCTCGTACATGTGTGAGGGTGTTGCGTGTGTACGTTGAGCTTCAGGCTCGGTAAGTGCATATCGCGATGCGCTCACGTAAGGCAAATTGATCATGTAGAGCGTTGATCACGCGCATTGGCGGCGATTCTCTCGTAGCTCAATCGACATCGGCACGCGTAGCAAGTCGCGCTCTTACGTACATAACGATCGATCGTTCGTTCGCCGCGCAAACACAAGACACGAAAAACAAGAACTGCATGCCAACTTACATCTTTCGTACTTATTCTTTCATTTGTCAACGGGTCTCGTGACGGTCTGCGGTATCACCGTCAGCGATTTCGGAATTTTCGGCAAAATCGGGATCGGATTGGATGGCTTGGTCGTGACTTGAATCGACTTGGGCAGGTTAAGATTTTGTATGAGATTATGCGTCGAGCTGTTCTCGTTCGCTGTGCCGCTCGTGCGCATATCGCAGATGAGCGGCTCAAAATCCCCGCGGCTTTGGCGATTCAGCATCTCCTGTTGCATTCGCAGATGCTGTTGGAACTGCTGGCTGTGCTGCTGGTTGTGCTGCTGGGTGTGTTGGCCTTTCTGATACTGCAGGGAACCCTTGAGACCGGGTGGCGAGCTCGAGACACTAACCAATGATCCACTTGGCACGCCGGACGATCTCTCGTTGAACTGCTTCTGCCGCTTCATCGTCTGCAGTCGCCTGATGTCCGCCTCGCTATATTGAAACACTTTGCCGCTGAAGGCGGCGGACGACGGTCTCTGCACCTCTTTCCGCTTCACGCCGCCGTTTGCCGTGCTGGTGGACGGCAGGCTGCTAACTCGCTGCAGATTGGGCGGCGGTTTCTTGATGATCGACACTCCTGTGTTGAGCTTGAGCATCCGCGGGGGCGATGAGCTTGCCTTCGTCGTGTGCAACGACGATGTCGACGGCTTCATCGAGGAACTCGTACTGGGCAAGGACGGGAGTCTGTTGTCCTTCTCCAGTATATAACCGCCGCTCAGGCGGCGCGAGTTTGTGTATTCCGACGGGACCCCGAATGGCTCCATTATCGGCTCGTCCATCTTCTCCGGGCCCTCGTAGGATATCAATCTGTTCTGCACTGACGTGGAGTAATTGATCGCGTTCCGCGAAGCGTTCGGCGCCAATATCAGATCGCCGGACCGATAGTACTTTTCCAGCAAGATCAAGTGCCGGAGGAAGGAACTCTGGTTACCGTACGGTCTCTGCAACTCTTGCCAGAGCATCTTGGTATCGCGGTCGTATTGGATCATGGTAGCACATTTCTCCCAACCCTGCGGTGTAATCTCGCGCACATTGCCGAATTCGATCTTGGCATGCAGATTCATCTCCTCCTCGCCTGGGAAAAGCGTGCGCACGCTTATGGAAGGATTCGCACCGAGTCTCTGTACCACGGGCGCGATGTCGTTGTTATTGTTGTTGTTGTTATTGCTGTTGTTGTTGTTGTTACTGCTGTTGACCTTTGATCGTTTCGGCAGTCGCGTCAAGGTGACCTCTTTGTCCATCGCGAGGATCTCCTCTACGTCGTTTGAAACATCACCGCATGAGGACACCGGCGACTCCGTCGTCGTGTACGACGCATGCAGGTCGAGTAGTTTGCGCTTCTTCAGGTTTTCCACGGCTCTCTCGATGCCGAGATATTGAACGTCCGTGACGGTCTCGTCATTCGCGCCTGCCGCCTTTGCGCCGCGAGTCTCCGCGTCCATCTCCGAACCGTTCGCGCCGCCCTCGCTTTTGCTCAGCTCCGGTGTCGATTTCTCTAATATCGAGTTCATCGTACGGTCCGGCGACTTGGAGCTACCGTTCTTGGATTGCGCACCCTTGGCGGATTTCTTGCGCTTGTCCTTGTCCTTCGCCTGACTCTGCACCGTATCGTCATCCTCGAACTCGGGAACCTCAATATCATGGTAGTGTAGGATCCTACATGACGCAAAGAAAGTACTCTCGTCAATGAAAAATACCTCGTCTCTCTCGGAGAAAGAAATGGAAAAGCGAGAAAAAGATAAGAGAACAAGGCTCGAAATCTCATGCTCACCTCTTTCGGTAACTCTTGAAGAAACTCCTGCTATTTGTGTTCATATTGTCGACGTCTTTGTACTTTAGCTGTAACTGCGTGAAGTAACGACATAGTTTGCAGACGAACGTCCCTGCTGCTAATATGACGGGGATTCCTTCTTGAGCGACCAACTGATTTAGTTCATCGATTTCCGCACTGGCCAGCTGATGAGTATGATTACGGACTAATCGTCGTTTGCATAACGCGCAAGTCAAGAAGCGCTCAATCTTGCCATAATGATTGACGCAGAAGGACATCGAAGTGTGTTGACTCGATTCCCAGTCTATGTCAACCTATAACGGTAACATCGCTCGTATAGACGTTTCGAAGAATACAACAAATGCTCATCAGCGCCACATAACAAAAATAACTTTTCCTTTTTTTCTTATTTATGCGCGCTCAACTCGCCTTGGTACAACACCGAGTTATGTATATTAACCTGATTTTGAAGCCCGAGTTTTATTTTGAGCAGCCAACGGCGTTTCACGTTATGCCGCGCTGGATCTCTGCATTCGCGAGCTGAGCACTTCAACACCATCAGCTGCCTATGCTGCTTCGGTGGTTTTTGCTGCATATTTGTCGGGCTAGTGTTCGCCTGAGGAAGAGAATCATACAAATTATGTATATGTGCGCGACATTATTCTTAATCGTTCATATTTAATGTCCGATCGATTGATCAGCCAGGAATCTCAGAGTTTTTACAAGGACAACGAACCTTTCTATCGACATGACGGTAACACGCGTCACATAGGCACGAGTCTTTTGTGAGATGTCTCTCTATGTTCAAGATCTTTTTACGTCTCTCGTCGGATTTCATCTGAGCCAGATGCATCGGTGTGTCGAGAGAACCGAACTTGCCGAAGCAGTAGCAACACACGTCCGCGCACAAGCGCTCGGGGTGTATAGAGAAGGAAGAGGACTTCTCTGGAATGACAAGCGACTGACGGTCCTTTGGCGTAGCTTCCTCGTTATCTTCATCTACGGTGATAAAATTTCAAGTCAGATACACCTCGTCTGTCACGTCTCGGTATATAACTTCTCTGCCGGCTTGGATTACGTGAACGTAACAGTTTATTAGTGAGAATAAAAAAAGAGAGAAAAGTTAGCAGATACCTCTTAATAATGTAAAAAGCAACATTCATGCATTGTTAAGGTAACAAAAAAAAAAGAAACGAAATATATATACGTATATAAGGCTGGTGTAAGTGTAGTTTTTGGAACTAGTGGTCTGTAAAAAAAGAACTGTACGGTATTCTATATGAGATTTCAGTGGGAACAAGCGAAACTCAATTGGTTTTCGGTTAAACCACTTGCGAGGATCTTACACGTAATATTCGGTGCGTATTGCGCTAGATCTTTTTTAAATTGCGTCAAACACACGGTAAGTAGCTTCAGAAACGCCGAGAGAAAATATGAGAATGAAATGTAGCGTTAACAACTTCGAATATTGATTGTGCCGAGATATTGCAACGAACTATGAACGATCTTCGATACACTGCACTAGTCTCAATAACCGTTCGCTTATAGAGTTAAAAAATTTTTTTCGGACTAAGCAGTGGAGGAAGAGTAAGTGAGATTATCAATTTTTAGTTATTCCCGCAACCAGGATTACCGCAAGAGTGTCTGTGGTTAGTAGTGAACTTTCGGTTCGCACCAGAGCTGCTATCTCCCAAACCACTGGTTCCAAACTGAAAAAAAAAGAAACAAAACGTAATGATTGATAAAGTATACAAGTATATCAAAGTAACCCATTGGCTTACTGATTTTACACGCGCGTACGGCCGTCGCTCAACAACTCTCTCAATCGTCAATCTTGAAAAAAGAAAAATTAGAGAGAGAGAGAGAGAGAGAGAGAGAGAGAGAGAGAGAGAGAGAGAGAGACAGAGAGAGACAGAGAGAGAGAGAGAGACAGAGGAAGATGAATAAATACCAGGTATTCTCATTATTGGTAATCAGGTAAGGTCAATTTTGAACTGCCAAATTTTGAACTGAACAAAGAGAAAGATTACAAAAACCATAATAATAATAATAATAATAATAACAACAACAACTGTAATAATAAAGAGAAAAACCGAAAAATGTAAAGAGTTGCGAGAAAAGACCGAAAATGTAAGCAAATGAGTTATGTTCTATCGAGCTTGCAGGAACCTAAATTCTCACCTCCTTTTGAATGGTGTAGAACTCGGGTGAGTCCCCCTCTCCGTCTCCGCGTCCCTGCTGCTTGAGAACCATTTTCAAGGGCGAGCGCGAACCCCTTTTGTCCTTGTCCTTCTCCTTTTGCACTCTGATGATGGTCTTCAGTGTACCAGTGTACTGCTCCTTTCGCGCCTTCTGATGATTCAGTCGTTCAGCGGCTTTCTCCAAGGACTCCAGGCCCAACACGCGCAAAATCGACTCCTTCTTCGCTTTGTCCTCGGGCGTCTCCAGAATCTTCGGCGTGCCGCTATTCGACGACTCGCCGGACGTGGAGGCCTCGTCGGAGTCCTTTTGCGCGCTCGCCTCCGGTGTCTTGAGAGTCTTGCATGCATCCGCCAGAAGGTCCACATCGTCATCCCGCTTCGACACGTGATTCTCGGACAGATTACGCGAGAGTCGCTCTTCGCTCTTGCCAACCTCGTCGACGGCGATCGTTAGATCGTTCTCCGATTTGCTGCGCAAGTTCGAGCTCTTCTCGAGCTTATCGAGCCCACCTTGCGCACTCTTCTCGAAGAAACTGTGGAAACTGTCCGCCCCGCGTTCACCGGCACCACCACCACCACCGTACTTGTTCAAGAAGGACCTGTTGTTCTCGTTGATCTTGGCGACCTCGTTGTCCAGCAACGTCTCCTCCTTGTTCTGCTGGTCTGCGGATTTTCGCAGGTCCCGTTTCGTACGCTTCGCCTTTAAGCTACCGCTCGTCAAAGGTGCCAGGTCTTCCCTGCGTCTCTTTCCATCTCTGCTGCGACGAGTGCGACCTGCCTGTGGCTCGAGGGGATCGACCTCCTCATTATTGTTCTGCGAGTCGCTTGTGTCTTCCGCTTTCTGGGAACTCTCAGGCACGCTTGTCTCGTCCACCGTCGAATCTTGCACCTCGTCGTTGTCGACGACTTTGTCCACGTTCGAGTTTGGGATCTCTGTCTTGACCTTCACGTTGTTGTCCACATGTTCGCGGCTACGACTCCCTTGTCTGTTCTCAACTTTCTTCTGCTTGTCGCGAGCCCGCAACACCCTCCTGTTTTCCTCGTTGGCTGGCTTCTGCTCGTCGTTGGAAGCTTTGTCGTCGGACGACTTATTGCTCTCGTCCGCCGTCAGGGCGGCTGTCTCGTTGTATCCTGTCTTTTGATTCGAAGCGCTCTCGTCCGCATTTTTCGGCGTATCACAATTCACGGGTGTGCCATCACTGGGCTGATCATTGGATTCTTTGCAGTTACCGCTATCTTGATCGGACTTACCATCCTCCTCGGTCTCGTCGTTCTGCCGATCGGAAGTGCACGTGTGTGTAGGCACAGGATTTACAGAGCTACATTCACTATTTGAATCACAGTTCGTGGTGGTTGATGAGTGATTATTGCTAGTCTTATGATGCTTCGCGCCTCGCACCGTCTCGCAGGCAGCATCATTCTCCTGCGATGTTTCCGTTGCGTCGAGGACAGTTTTCCCTGCGGAGACTGCACGGCTCTTGCTCGGCGCTTCTTCATTCGCGACGTCGGCCGACGACGCGGAATTGTCGTCGCAACGAGCGGACGCTTCGTGTTTACTCACACTTTGAATCTCGCGCTCCTCGTCCATCTTCATATCGGTAGTCTTCGTCTCTTCGTCTCTTAGAGTTGCATCGTCCGCAGGAGGCGGACTCGATGACAATTTGGCAGCCTGATCTCCCGCTACTAGTCTCTCCACCTCGCGCGATATACTCTCCAGCGTTTCCGAATCCTCCGAGCCGCCGGAAATGTTCAGAGAGATCT
The DNA here is from genome assembly GCF_003227715.2 of Harpegnathos saltator. Taxonomy (NCBI): domain Eukaryota; kingdom Metazoa; phylum Arthropoda; class Insecta; order Hymenoptera; family Formicidae; genus Harpegnathos; species Harpegnathos saltator. Next base: position 154,950 of record NW_020230349.1, read on the forward strand.
CGGTCTCAGACTCATCCGCATTTCTCGTTTGCGTACGACCCTCCGCGAGTCTCTCCTCTGTTCGCTCGAGAGATGTCAATGCAGGTATCGCCGAAGGCGATACGGTATTATCATCCGAATGCTGACGAGATACCGTGTCCTCTTTCGCTATGTCACAAGCAGGGGGGGCTGTGTCCTCGTTGGAAATCGGAGATTTCTGTGCGTCCGCGTCCACATTGTCCGATCTTGAGGCTACCTTGTTTGGTGTTCTGTTTGATTTCCTCGTCTCGGGACTACCGATGCTGTCTGAGCTTTTATCACTGATCCTCGGGGATTTGCGTGTAGTAACGGCCTTCTTATTTTCGTCCAGTAATTTGGAATCATTACCACTGACGTTGGCCGATGTATCGTTGGCCGCACTGCAACCGGTGTTTCCCGCCTCGGACTTGTCCACGCTGTCGCAAGATGTACCATTATTACTACTTATATTACACGTAGACTCGCAGGTATTATGTACATCGTTAATCCTGTCGCTACCGGAGGCTTTATTCTCTTGAGTGTTTTGCGAATGTGTCTCTGCTTCCTCAATATCAAACATGACTAGTTTCTCAATCTCTTTGGCAGTATCGGCCACTTTTGGTACTGAATTTTCCGAGCTTTCCGATGTGCTTTCATTTTCCGTAACGATGGACTTTTCCTCGTCGGTGTTCTCCTCCAAGCCCATTTTCTGGGACTCCGTGCTGAGTGGCGCAATAACTTCCTCGCTCTTGGGCATGTCGAAGCTTTTGCTCAATCCGGGACGATAAATCTTGTCTTCGATGGATTTCACAATAGTCAATTTAATGCCTTCTATAATTTTGTCTATCGGCGCCTTTGGAGTAGTGTCCGATTTGTCTGCATTGTAAAAAGAGTTAACGGTTTTCTTCATATCTATGTTTAAGCTATTTCTACGGCCTTTAGGTTTATCTCCGAGCTTTACTAAAATACTGTCTTTTCTAGCTTGATCTAAATTATTAAGTTTCTTCGAATCCTCCTGCGTGTCTACACATTTAGATGACATCCACGTGTCTTCCACCTTAGTATTATCGTCCTTCGTCGCTTCATTCTCCGTGCTTTTTGTTTTAGTTTTCGAGCGTAATGTTGGTCCTATCTCGCCCGTTCTGTCCACACGATCGCTATTATTGTTGTTCTCTATTTCCGACCCGATCTCGGCATCCTCGGCGTCAAAATTCCTGGACGCTTCATCCTTCAGCGAACAAATATCCTCCTTGGTTGGTGCTACGGTGGTCTGAGATTCGTTACAGCTAGGATCTGATAAGCAAGTGTCCATATTTACATTGCATTCTGAGATATGTTCTATCGAATTATCCGAAGTAGGAGGCCCGTCCGAATTTAGTCTACGTCTTCTGGGATCGATGTCCGAAGTGGAATTCCCCGAATCTGATAGATGACGTTGCTTCCCATTTCGCAGGCTACTTTGAAATACTTGGTCAATGGGATGACTGACCGGTAACTTCGACCTCTTCCTCAACTGGATCGCATTCTGGGGGTGGAGTCCTTGATCCGGCTCTATACATTCCCCATCTGATGTAACTTTCGTGTCTTCGGTATCAGGCTCCTTCTTTACCTCAATGTCGGCGGCAATATTTTCGTCTACCAACATTTTCTTACTTCTCGTTATCTTTCCCTCAATCTTTTCTGTAACGCTTTGTTGACTGTCAGTCTCAGAATCACTCAACATTGAAGCAATAACTGCGTCTATAGTAAGATCAATAGAACTCTTATTATCCAAAACGATTTTTGAAATTTTCTCAATGCTAGTATTGCTTTTTAAACTACTACCACAATCTAATTCCTTGCCAGTGTTCTTTTTACCCTTAGCACTTTTGTTATCACCCTCTGTAACTTTTACAATGTCCTTCACACTATTCTTCTTCAAGTTCGCTGACTTTGCTGTTTTGGCACTCTTAGACAAAAGATCAGCGTTTTCTATTGCTCTCTTCTTTCCAAGCTTAGGGCTGCTCTTTGTGCTGGATGTGACACTAGCCTCCTCTGTATCCTGTACGTCTTCGTTTCCTGATTCCCCTATGCTTCTCAAAGATGTAGATTTGGTCTTCTTGGTCCTGAGATTGTTCTTGGCACTTTTACTTGGTGTTTCAGTTCCTTTGCCTTCGTTGTCTCCGCTGCTTGTCTGATTCTCCGAAAGCCTCAGAGAGATACCAATTGATTTAACAGTTAACTCCTCACACGGCTTAACTTTCTTTGCTTTCACACCCTTCTTGACCTCAGAAGGTATCCCGCGTATATTCTTATTTGTCACTTTCTTGGTAACCTTGGACTTTATAAGATTTGCCTTGGCTACTCTTAAGTTTTGTTTGCGCTTCAGATTTTTCAGAGCCTTCCTGCGTGGCAAGCTAGCTTCTAGTTTAGCAGAAAGCTGATTACCTGTTGCTACTGTATCAAAAATCTCTCGCGCAAGTTGCTGCTGCTTTATACTTGGCAAAGATTTGCCTTTTTTATTCTTGACCTCATTGGATGGCAAGCCAGAGTCACTACTCGCCTTCTGTTTTGGTTTGGAAGGCGCTAAGGGTTTCTTTTCCCTGGATGCCATCTCACTTCCACCCACATTGGGCTCCTGTAATATCATTTACATCCTCTAAGATGCCATATCTCTTTACCAAAATGTGCATTTGTTTATCGCCAATTGTTTACAATAATAGCTTCATAATAATTTATACACATTAAATAATTCTCAACAACCGTCTATATCGATTCAGGAATATTCTAATATCATTAAAAACCGCACGGAGAACAACATATCCCATGTTAGGAGACCTGAATGTACAATAGAGAAAAAAAGAAAAAGAAGATATTACTCACTGACAAAGGTTCGTTTAAAAGGCAAAGAAAGTTCATAGAAAAGCGAACGCAATGAGTCAAAAAAACCTTAACGACGGTAAAGAACGACGGTAGTGTGTACGCGCGAGCCTAACGCGAGCAAAGTTTGCGACGCGAAAGCGGCGCACGGGATTTTGCGAGTATAATCAAAAGGCAAACACCTTCCTGTCGCGAACGAGGAGATAGGGACGAGGAAGAAAAGCGCGCGCGCGCGCGCGCGCGTGCAAGTGAGCGAGCGAACGGCGAGAGCGAGTGCAACGCCGAGCAAAGAAAAGCGCACGATCCTTATCGTCGGTGACTGACGCGCGGCACGGACAGGACGACGGGGTTGATAGATGCGGCCCTGGCCGCCAGAAAAATTACGTGACAAACTTCACATTAACACACGGATACACGGAGCGAGCGCCTCGTTGCGCTGCGCGACTACGGGTACCACCGCCACGGTGAAATATTTCGCGCGATATCTCGGCTCACGGCGAGCCGATCGTCGCGATTCCGCACCCGCGAGAAAGCGCGTGCCACATGTTAACTGCCGAGTGCGAAAATCCGGTCGGGATCGCGCTGGAAAGCCGTGAAATCGTCGCGACAAGTCGTCGCGAAAAAATCGCCACGAATAAACAAAAGGTCGCGTTCGACTCGGATTTTCGGAGCTGTAGCGCGACGTAGCGGGCCCGCGGCGCCGGCCGATTGCGGGCTCTACGGCAGCTCGGACGGGAGTACTCACCTCGGGGGCCGAAAATTCTGCCGTAGGTACGTGGTGATCGCGAGAAAACGCGGACGACAATCCCCGTGAAAAAGACGGTCCCGTTGCAGGGTGTACGCCGTCCTACTGTTTTCAGGCTACCGCCACCTGGCGGCCGAGCCGCGCGACCTCTCCCAGCCGCATAGCCCGTTTGCGATAATGCTTGGTGCGCGCGTTACTTCACCGCAAAGTGCAACCCTGCGCGCCGAGCCGCGCGCGGTTCGCCCGTGGTCGAAATAACAAGGGGACCGGCGCCGGCACTACATACAGCACGACGCGTGTTCGCTCGTGACTCCGGGAGGACAAATAAAAACACGGCGCGGACCGCCGGCAGCGTCGCGACGCCGCCGTGAAAATGAGAGCTACGGCGGCGGCGGCGGCGGCAGCAGCGACGACCGCTGCGGCTACAGAGCGCTCACCTCCTCACCTCGCCACCTCGTCTCTCTCGTCTCACGTCTCTCGTCACGTCTCGTCTCGTCTCACGTCTCTCGCCTCGCCTCGCCTCGCCTAGCCTCGGCTCGCCTCGCCTCGCCTCGTCGAGCCTCGTCTCGTCTCACCCCGTCTCACCGCGCCACGCTCGTCTAGCCTGACGATCGCTACGGTGCGTGCGCGCTAACTGACTTCGCGTTACACCGCGGATTTTAGCTTTGTATAGCCGAGCGAGTCCACCTACCTAAAGCGGGATCGCTTCGTCGTCGGCAGCGGCCGCGGAGGCCCAAGTCCGACCGAGGAAATGAACGTCAGCGGTGACGCGGTGGTACGCGGGTAGCCGCGACACGAGGACTACCCAGCGGTCGGCCGCGACAACAGAGAGAGAGAGAGCGAGAGAGAGAGAGGGAGGGAGGGAAAGAGAGAGAGAGAGAGAGAGAGAGTGAGAGAACACACGAAAGGGAAGACGCGCCCGTCGTACGTGCGCATCAATGGCGGCCGGACCCTTATTTACCGAAGTCCCAAAATGGCCGCCCTTCGAATTTTAACACGCGTCGACCTCGCCGCGATCCTGAGGCCCGCTCGGCCGCCAGATTACGTCGTGACGAGATCTCATGCGATCGCTCTCGTTGGCGCTCAGGTAATCGCGCGAAATTTCCACTCGTTCGCGAATTCGTCGTCCGTTATCCCGTTGCGATTACCTCGACACGATGCTGTTGAAGGGCCCTCTCATGTAGTCGTCACGAGCAATGTGTTCTTATGTTGTTCTCGGCTCTCTTTCGCAATCTTCGTGTCGTGATTACGATGTCTATCGGTTGCATCTACGCATCGATAAATACACAATTACGCACAACAAATTACAGCAATACGACAATGTTTGTTACAATACGTTTGTTACAAACGGTGATACGCGGTATGGGTGTCATGTTCGCGGAGTAGAGCACGTGATAAAAAGTTTGCTTCGGTTTAAACGCCACTTATCTGAGCGTGCTTGGTGCTTTGTAAAGCAACGTGTCGATCAAGCTCACAACCTTTTATTGCTGAATAAATTATGTCGATTCCATTAGTACCTGAGAAAATGTCATAATACTAACCTATAAGCATCGTCCATTAATAAGAGACTACACTAGAGCATGCATAATTAGAAAAAAAATATACGATTGTTTTCTATGTACTCATATACTTTGTATATAGTTATATGTGGTCATACAAACTGACATCGCCAAAATTTAAGATAATCTCAATAATTATTATTTGCTTTTTGCAGTTTTTCTGTTATATGTACGCAGTATAAAATACAAAAAATTTATATTACTCAAAACTATGTAAAAACTGATAAATTTCTTGTATCTAATTGTAATTTTTGATATATTTATGTAATATATAACAATTGTTGCTTGTCAATTCCTAACATCAGTGCACGGCTCAATAAATTAATTCTTTGTTAGATTCAACACAGATGGGCCAGTTACAAATCATCTCCTGTATATACAACACCTGAGGATTATACAGATTATGAGATAACAAAAGATCCAAATGAATGGAAATATGTAGAGCGTTTACTTCCATATAAAACAATACCTAAACCACCCACTGGTGACATCAAGTTGCCATCTGGTTGGAAACCAGCATGTGGTAAACTCTTATTCAATATTCCCTATACATATGTATTTCAGCTCATACATTAAAAAAATTATCCTATCCATCTGTTTTATAGCTTCACCAACCGATTATCCATATTTTATACGTCGTACAAGAAATCACATGCAACCTGTATATTTGGAGATTACATACAGAGGAATGAGAAAGATTACAATAGTTAGCAATATTGAGGGAGACATATGGGAATTAGAGCATGAATTAAAGACTTATTTGAAGAACTACTTTTTGAAGAAGAAAACTATTTGTTCTCAAATACACGAATTCTCAGGTAGAATTAAATTCCAAGGAGATTATGTATCTCGTATCAAGGAATGGATGGACATGAAAGGATTCTAAGAGTCTTCATGATTAGGAATAAATTGTTATCTACTGTAAATATAAGAAAAATAATAAAGTTGTGTTACCAAATATGTCAGTACCTTTACTAATAGTCCATTAACCATTTTACTCAGTTTTAATATGTCTCAAAAGAATTAGCAACCTTTCTTTTTTATTTTTTTTTTTTAATATTCACCCAATCTTACTTTTTATTGATTAGTCAAGAAGATAAGAGGTATTTTAACATTCTTCAACATTACTTTTATTAGTTTGAAAATATATATTTATGTAAATGTTAAAGAAATTACTCGTACACGTTCTTAAAGTGTCATAAGTGTAGTATATATATGCGCGCGCGTATTGCACATCTAATAATCTTAAATTAATGAAAAGATCTGAAATAAAAAGATGTACAATGTTACGCAAATATCGGATTAAATAATAATCATAACAAATCTACATGTATACTATTGGTAAAATAATTACATTTTCATAAGCTTAACATAGGGCTCAAAGTGTAAGTCTTTGCTCTCTTTCTCTATTTGTACGTAGTATATATATATATATATATATGATATATTTATCTCATTCTGTAGTATCGTTTTCCATACACATATGTAAGATGATACTAGTAAACACAAAATATGCGGTCAAACATGCTGATGATTTAAGTGAAACTATGAATGTGCCTTTGTGTATACACGCATATGTAAAATATCAAAATAAATATGCGATATTCTAATATTTTTATCTTGGATACAAAAGTTTGTGGATTTTAAATACTTCTCCCCATAATAAAACCTAATGATATTTTTATATATACGTTTGGAGTTATTTTCCAATGTTTTGAAAACTACATAATGCACGTTACATGATAAAGAGATCGAGAGAAAGGAATATACTCAGGTGAAAGATCCCGGATATGCTGCTTTATCCTATCAAATACAGGATTTTTAAAGGACGTGTACAAACTTTCTTGCGGTATATTTGTTACTTTTTTTTTTAGATTTATTTAATGCGAATAGATTTTTGTTTATTTGATGCAAGTGTCAAGATTTACTTGAAGACTTTTCCCTGGTTAAACTTGCGTCCTTCTTTATCCGTGCCAGTCCAACTGAGATATTGCTTAACCAAATCCTTGGTTTCTTCCTTAGATGGATCCAACTTTGTCCAACTATACGATTCATAATCCACTTGCCAATCTGGACTTAGCTATAAAGAAGAAAAAAAAGAGAAAGATGCATGTACACATTATATCTATATATACAAGCTACGTTTGCACTAAGACGTACTGTAAAAACAAGATCCTGTCCGCGCCAGATCCAAATACCACTGATAGTGTTGTCATTGTCATCTCCGAATATACAAGCACTAGCGAATGCACCTTTTCTCATAGTATCTAACCGTTGGTACATACCGCTAATTAGATTACATGACATAAAAACCTACAGGAGAAAAAGGTAGTATATTAACAGCATAATGTTCAACAACTTCGAAACACCAGTTTAACAAAAATGTGCCTACATACTTTAGTTAATTCATTGTTATATTTGTATTCGCCAAGCCAAATGCTATAATTTTCTGGATCGAACTTTTGCCAAAAGTATGGAATAGACTTAGATTCGTCTTCGTTGGAATAAAAACGTTTAAAATCATCGAGGTCAAAGGAGCTTTCAGGCATTGAAGCGAAGGGATTCTTCCTTTTCGGTTCGGCAGCTAAAGCCTCGTCTGTTGCATCAGTTTCTTCCTCTACTGCTGGAGCCTTTTCCGCTGAAGTCTTGGACTCTTTTTTTGACTCTTTCGGTTCCTTAGCCTCCTTTTTGGACTCTTTCTTTTCTTTCTTCGAAACCTATGAAGTAATAAAAGATAAGTTTGATATTTGTATGTAAAACGTCTTTTTTATATTTATATATTTTTCTTCAATACTAACCTTTCCTTGAGTTTCTGCAAACTTTTTGGGATCATATTCGAGAGTTTTATCTGCCAGTTTAAAGGCACCAATAACAGCAATAGATTCAGGTTGATAAATGACAGTTTGGAACCATCGATTTACATTCTGATAAGGTTTACGTAGTTCCGGCTCAAGAATATACTGATATAAATGTAACAATGTCATAGCTACACAAATATCTGCTAAAGTCAATCGCTCTCCCACTAAGTAAGTTCGTGTAAGCAAATGCGAATTTAAAACAGTGAGCGCTTTATTTATGTCCTCCTTAGCATGTTCAACAGTCTAAAAATAATTATAAAAAGAATCATTATCAAGTATTTTTTTAGTGATAACAATCATAAGAATTATAACCTCAGTGTATCATAAATGTACGCGATATTGTAAATGCATATCAGCACATATGTAAATATAACATTGAGGAGCTTAATCTACCTCCTTGAGTTACAAGAAATAGCTATGAAGTATGCTAATTTTGCCTTTGAAGGAGGATACATTTAATTGTATACATATGATAAACTAAATAAAAATACAGATAATATACAGAATTTACAGTAATACCTGCTTATGATATGGCATTATTCCAAGCAAAGGAAATACCCAAGCACAACTGGCAGGAAGAATTTCAGAATCAGCAAAATCAAGCCATTGGATAACCAATGCGCGTTCGATGTCAGTTTTTCCCTTTAATTGTTCATTAGCCACTGTAAATATAAGATATATATATATATATATACGTTCTCTCTATTTTTGCTAAACAAAGTCTATTGATGTAACTTATAAATAAACAGATAAGCTTCTAATACAAAATAAATCTTTTCAAAAAAGATTTAGTCTCTCTTACCATAGTAAGCAATTGCATTGCTTTCTGTAATACAGTTACCATCGCATGTCTCGAATGCTGGTACCTGAAAAGTTTACATAGTGCGCCTTCAATTATACATTAACCTCAATTATTACCAACGGCTTAACTCTTATAGATTGCCATTGATATATCTGTATATTAATCATACAGTGATACATAGAGGTATATAAAAAAATGACAGTATTTTTTAGCCTTTTATACTTTTACTCTCAATTTTCTCTTTTGCTTCTATGCTGAATACTAGCTTCGTTTCTAATATAAAAAAATTAACATGATGCAACTAAAAAGAACCATTCTTTATCCTTCTTTCATCATATGTGACAAGATCATATGTCAGCTGTTTCATTATAATAATGGTAAAACATTTGTGAAGGGAACAAAAATGAACAATGGTTCAAAAAGATAAAATTTACCTTGCCTAACGGGAACTTTTTCAAGAATGCCTCGCTCTTGTTAGTCTCGCCGAATACGAAATCTTCAGCGACTTTGATCCGGGCGCCAGAGAACTGGGCCGCTATCAGGGCCTTGTAGGCTCTGAAGTTTTCCGGGTACGTGTAGAGGGTCTGAAAAAAATGAAAGGAATCGCGGTTGCTACGTTAATCGTGCTTGATTTTCGTATAATCCGGTAACACCATCGACGTGCCATCGCGTCGATGCCGAACGGTGAAAATCCGCGTGAAAGTCACTTACTCCGGACGCCATTGTATCCAGTCACGCGAAGAGGAAACGAAAGGCCGGTAAAGATCGCTCTGCTTGAATGCACGAAGCAGCACGACGTACGCCGCCTATGAGACAAGGCAGGTTCAGATTATGTGCGATATCCTATGCGATGACATTCATTTCCAATAGGAGAATTTATTTTCCATTTGGTACAGCCGAATTATAAAATTTCGCATTAGATCATAGAACTATCCGAAATTTGTTATTTTTCGATCGAAAATTGGAAATTGCCAGATTCTGGCTGGATAATTCAGGCTGCGTTCCAAAATTCACTGCCAATACTGAAAATATATAATTTGTGTCACGTATACTATAGATTTTCAGTACTGGCAATGAATTTCGGAACGCAGCCTCAACAGCCACGAATATTATGCGAATAAGCCTTAAGTTCGCATCAGCAACAACATATATATTTAGACCAAGCATTCCTCTCGCAGGATAAAATCAGAAGTAGCTTGGTTCGAAACATAGTGAAAAGTTGTTTTGAGTTAAGTTGCTTTCTCCTTCTATGTTACAGCATGTCTTGTTACAGTAAAAAGAAGTTATATTCATTGTTATGCAGCCTGATATTCACCAAGATAGTATAAGGTGATATAGAATAAAAAACTGAAGCTATAAATGTCTTCTTTTAGATATATTGTTAATATACATGTTACTTATGCTATGTACAACTAATTATACTACAAATGTAGCAATACTTACTTATCACAAAGCTTGATATAAAAGCTATTGATATTACAAATTTTGTACAGCATCTATGTGACATTCTTTTACATTTTATTAGTGAACAGGTATTTTGATTACTTTGTTACATATTATTTGCGTAACATTGTTATAAGTAGTATCATAAGTGATGAAATATTATTGTATCATAATGTATTATAAGTGATAAAATGTAACATTAGCCTCGTATTTATCGATTACAAATTTCGAAAAAGAACTTCGAAAAAGAAACAAAATCAGAAAGAGAATCCCGTAAATGTCAATAGTGACAGTGACAGTGTGTAGTGACTAGTGATAGTGAAGATGATGAATAGAAATATTGAACAGTCAATTGCAAAACAGTTTGCACGATTTTTTCGGATGCGTTTAAGAACGCATCCGAAATGAATGCAACACGATAGCACCGACGAGGCAATTCTCAAAGTTGTCAGCATTAGATAAATTTTATATTAGGCCTCGAGTAGCTTGGAGATAATTCAAGAGTCATAACAATACCGATTATTCTAGCTATATTCACTTCCAGTACCCAGCACTGAAAATCTGTATCTGAATAAGCAGTGCAAATCATTTTGCAATTGACTGTACCAATAAATATCGAATTGAAATTAGTATATTTCATATTGATGGTTGCTGAAACGTACGAAAAGATCGTTCTTAATGAAAAAAATATCATTTTCGTGTTTATCGTATATGCATCAATTTCGTTGATATGTTTGCAGTTCAACATCAGCAGAATTGAATTGTTCATTGCGTATCTGAATTATTCGATTAATCTATGGTGAGATTAGAAATGGCGGCTCTCAAGGATGTTGTTTCTTTGTATCAAAATTTAAAACGAGAATGGACAAAAAGTCCATGTAATTTGACAAAATGTGGCGAATTGCTTAATCAATTAAAGGTAATTTATTCGTTCTGTTTGCAATATTAAATAAGATAATCATTGACGAAATATCACGACTATAACTTCATCGTGTTTGTGTGAGTGTCAAAATGGATTGTCATCGTTTCTCATGAAACTTTATAATGTTTAAAGTGTCCTCGACACTTTTGCTTTTGAATATGACTATACGTGTAAATTTGATAACTTATATATGTTTAACGTTGATAATTAAATCAATTATCTCCTGCAGATTGGCCTTACTCATCTGATGTTCCTCCCGACGTCAAACAACACTGCTAGTCAAAATGAATTGCTTATTGCCAGTATGTATATTGACTTACTTTAAATATCATGATATTTATATCACAGTAATATATTAAACAATATACCGTATAATTAGAACAAGTTGGTATCAAATAAGAATAAAAGGATAAAATATCTTTAGACTCTAAAAGGCAGATACAAAGAAAAAAGTCCAAAGCTATTTAGATTCCTTTTTATTTATTATCTGATAACCTCAACAAGCTTTATTAACAAACTTATTAATTAGCTTTATTAATTAATTTTGTGACACTACGATTATCATCTTGATATAACCTTCCATGAATTACAGGAGATATATTAGAGATTGGAGCACAATGGAGTATTGCAACTGAAGATATACCTTCTTTTGAGCGGTATATGGCACAATTAAAGTGTTATTATTTTGATTATAAGTCTGGATTATTGGAATCAGCATACAAGTATCAGCTTCTTGGTTTGAATCTCCTGTTTTTGTTATCTCAAAATCGAGTTGCTGAATTCCATACAGAACTGGAGCTCTTGCCATCAGATCAAATACAGTCAAATGTCTATATAAGGCATCCTCTAAGTCTGGAGCAATATTTGATGGAAGGTTCATACAACAAAATATTTTTGGCCAAGGGCAATGTGCCTGCTGCATCCTACAATTTTTTCATTGATATTTTACTGAATACCGTGCGCGATGAAATTGGTGCGTGCATGGAGAGTGCATACGACAAGATCTCCATTCAGGATGCTGCACGGATGTTGAATTTAAGCACGGAAAAAGACATCAGAACGTTTGCTTCTAAGAAGAACTGGAATCTATCGAAGGATGGCTACTTTTATTTCAGCACGACTAATGAGAAGAAGTCTGAGGAGCCTATTCCAAGTTCTGAATTGGCAGCTCTCGCGATAGATTATGCCCGAGAATTGGAGATGATTGTATAATACATTTGTGCATTTTTCTGTACTTTATATTTAAATAAACATTGTATCACTCCTCTACAATGTTTGCAAATCTAGCCTCTTGGTTTTTGTAATATATATATATATATTTAACATATATGTATATTGAACTTTTCTAGTTTTTTTTCTAATGTATACATGTGGATTTTACAAATTTCAAGCAAACATTTTATTTATCAATAATATCTGATAATTATGTACGATAATACTTTTCATCGTACATACACAGAATATATTATAAATAATTCTCAAATTATGTTACTTACAAAAAGAATATTATGCTATTGTCACCAAATATATAACAAAATTTGTTAATCGTTATTATTGTTATCGTTAAAAATGGCGGTTCAAGTGACAATTACACGAGCAAGTAGTAATATGGCGCCCGCCGAAACTGCACAAAAATTAATTAGCCACGAGAAGTACTCGTGAAACGCGAATCGCGAGAACAACGACGTAACATGCGTAAAAAATACATAAAACCTATGTTTGCATTAACTTATATTTACTCATGTCGATCGTGCGACTTCGCACAGTGGAATTGTGCATAACCACGAATGTACTCGTAAACACGTAACAATTGCACTTTTCAAGTATACATCTTACGTGGCACTGTTTATCGCCAATATCAGATCGTCTCTTTTAACGAGGCGAATACGTACGTAAGTAACATCGCATATAATTATATTATATTTTAACAAGAGCAAATAATACGATATAGTATTAATTATCGGACATGTTTTTTCATGTTTGATATAAACGATTCATTTCTTTCGTCACGAATTAATTAGAAAATAATATAATGCAGAATCGGTGTTTATATCTTAAATTGATTATATTATCTTTTGTTTGAAATTTAGTAACACAGTATTTACTAAGAACAAGAATTACTTTTCTTTCATTATAACCACTACATGCTTGTAACTCATTACAGATTTTATAGAAATGCATGAGAAGAGAAAAAAATTGCAAACTATGCGTGCTTTAATACTCGTTGGTGGCTATGGAACTAGGTTGCGACCTCTCACCTTAAGTCGGCCTAAGCCACTCGTCGAATTTGCTAATAAGCCAATGCTTTTGCATCAGATTGAAGCACTTGTATATATCAGAATATATAAAAAATTGGGTTATCAAAGTCTCATCCAATATTTTAAATATGTTTCTTTCTTATGTTTAGGTACAAACAAATGTAACAGAAGTAATATTGGCTGTCTCTTACCGAGCGCAGCAGATGGAAGAAGAATTAGTCCATGAGACAAAGAAGTTAGGAGTACAACTTATTTTTTCTCATGAACCAGAACCATTAGGTACCGCAGGACCTCTTGCACTTGCCCGTGAATATTTATGCGCCAGTGATGACCCATTCTTTGTCCTGAACTCTGACATCATTTGTGATTTTCCCTTTAAACAACTTCTTGAATTTCATGAAAGTCATGGGAAAGAAGGAACTATAGTCGTCACTAAAGTGGAGGAACCATCAAAATATGGTGTAGTTGTATATGGAGAAGATGGGAAAATTGAGAGCTTTGTTGAAAAGCCACAAGAGTTTATATCCAACAAAATTAATGCAGGTAGGATAATGACATTCGTATGGGAAATTTCTAGCAGTGGATTGTATATATATATATATATATATATATCTCGGTAGTACAAAAAAAATTCGATATTCATGAATACAGGAATGTACATCCTTAATCCCAGTGTACTGAATAGAATAGAATTGAAACCCACAAGTATTGAGAAGGAAGTTTTTCCAAGTATGGCTCAAGATGGAGAATTGTATGCAATGGAATTACCAGGTTTCTGGATGGATGTAGGCCAGCCTAAAGACTTCCTTACAGGTAAACGATATGTTTATAGAAATATAATATAATTTATACATTATACTTCAACTACAAACAGTAATATTATATATTATATAATTATATTATATGTTTGTTTAGCCATATTTAATCGTTATTTATATATATTATTATATATATAGAAATATTATTTCATATAGGAATGTCTATGTATCTTACTTCGTTGAGGCAAAAACATCCTGAGCAACTTCATTCTGGACCTGGTATTGTAGGCAATGTCTTGATAGATCCAACAGCTGTGATCGGCAAAGATTGCAGAATTGGACCTAATGTTACGATCGGACCTGGTGTCACATTAGCGGACGGATGCTGTATTAAACGAAGCACTATTCTTAAAGCAGCTGTGATAAAAGAGCACGCGTGGCTCGATGGGTAAATAATTATTGCATTATATATATTAAATTGTTTACTTTCTGTATAGACACCAAAATTTTTATACATCTATAACATTTTCATCAACAAAATAATTTGAAATATTTATACAGATGCATAGTTGGTTGGAGGAGCGTTGTAGGGCGATGGGTGAGAATGGAGGGTACAACTGTGCTTGGAGAAGATGTTATTGTAAAAGATGAACTGTATATCAACGGCGGACAAGTTTTACCGCATAAGAGCATTTCTACTTCTGTACCAGAACCACAGATCATTATGTGACCAAAGACCATAATTTGAGCTCGAATTAGCGAAGGCAATAATAATCCAGATTAAGAGATACGATTCCAGATTTATAACAGTTTTTGAGAGAAACGCGCATAATATTTTACAGTAAATATGCAGAGATACCAGTAATCTGCATATTTATCTAACTTATTTCTATTCATTTTTATTATTTTTTATATAGTTATCGCACTTTTTTGAAAATTTGGCATAAAGATATTTAAAAATATAAACATTTACTCTATAATCAATTGCTGTAATCTTGTTTTGCCCTCCTATCACGTTACATGTGATTCAAAAAGACCTTACATCAATACTGCAAATATCAGTCGCAATATCGGAGAAATTTATACAATCTTTATTGGTAAACCTCGCACTATTATCGCGGCTGCAGTCATGTAATGTGTGCAAATATTCTTGGACTTTGCCACTGCTCTCAACATTTCTGACTCCATTTTTGTTTCATTCTTTTCAGCATTCTTTGTGAATTCTGGAGAATTTGATTAAAGATGATTATCCCATATAATTAGAAAGATGTAAATATTTCTGGTTTATAATACTAACTTAAACTACCATACGTCCACCTGTTAATGTCCACTTCGGCCCAAGATTTTTCGGATGTCGACGGAATCCAGTTACTCACAAAGACTGCAGTCATTTTATCAATATCGACATCTGTTACTTCCCACAGCATGCCTAAGAGACAAGGACTAAAAATCTAATGAATATACTAATGTGCAAAATATCAAAGTGCGAAAATAAAAAATTACAGATAAAGCATACGTTTAAAAATTTAATGATTCTCTTCGACCAAAGAAAATAGGCAAAATTCAATCAACACTTCAATGTTTTGTATATACAACAAATTTCTTAAATCACTACTAATTGCTGTTGTTTTTTTGCCGAGAAGGTATTGTTAAAAAGGTCTGTTGAATTTCGCGATTGAAAACAAAATAATTCTCTCAATTTCGCGCGTAATGTACAGAACTTCTCAGTTTTACATTTGAATAAAAAAAACATTTTCTTGTGCATATTATAGAGAAATAAATAAATGTTCTTTTTACCTGCATGCTATTAAATATTGGTTTGCGATACCGTAAGGTGGATATTTTCCGCCTATCATAAGTAACTTCATGCTGTTACATCCGAATAATAAAGCGGTCGATTTCACTTTTGTCTTCTCAATATTTTCTCCAGACAAATATTGTGTGCCACTTCCGTGACCATTATACCTACACATGAAAAAAAGATATAATCAGAAAGTAATGAGATGAAAGTCCGATTACAAATAGATATAAAATTTTTTAATTTACATTAAAATGTCATGATTTACTAGCGCATCTTCAAATATTTCTTCACTAGGCTTTGTGTCATAATAGCTTCTCCATTGTGGTAACCAGAAGTCTATGAAAAGTTTCATTCGTTTTGCCATTTTATGTAAATTATCCGACGGATTGACTATGCAAATACCCATGTCCTCTTTGGCTTTAATGATTTTACATCCTTCTACTATGGTGTCCTCATGTTCTTTGAATAATGCGTACACTAAATGTAAAGATTGAAGACGAGTAACAGGATGGTTTTTAATGATTTCCATTGCTTCAAATGCTATGTAATCTATATGCTTGACAGAATAAAAGATACGAAGTTATAACAGAAATTTACATAAACATATACTAGTACATAGTATATTTAATTATTCCTGAACATTTTATATATACTTACTTCATCAATTATTAAAACTAATGTCTTCCGTTTCGCATCTTTTAACTTTGTTGTACGAGATAAAATGCCATAAATAGATAAAATAATGTTATTTGCAAGTTTTTCATATTTCATTTCAGGAAGTAGGAATTTAATTGCACGTGCTATTTCTTCACATGTAAGAAAACATGCACCTGTGGATACTTTTTTCAAGAGCCATTTACATCGCTTGGATATTTTGTCACTGAAATATACAATAATGAAATCTAATGAATACTGCGAATAAATAACAATGTAGTGAGTTTTAAAATCTAACATTCACTCACGAAAATTTGGAATCCAATATCAATTTATCAATCATTTCATGAATTTCATTTATTATTTCCAAATCCTCAATAGGATCAGCCATAAATAACACTCTCCATTCCCTCAACCATGTAGTCTCCAGCCCATCTATAGCCATCTATAACAAGAGTTATCTTGTGAATTTATATATTACAAAAAAATATAGAATTCATTGTTGGTTTACCTTCATCTTATTATCTTGTTCTTTGCGCATTATCCAATAATATTCATTTTTTGTATAAGTAGCTTGTAGCTTGGTTTTGTAACTATCTAATATATTTTTTATTTCTGTACAGATATCATAAGAGACTTCCATCTCAGGTTTTGGCAAAGTTATACATAGGGGTTCTATTTCAGATGGTCCTGTTGGAAGTATTGTAATATGTATAGCACTCATTAAGTTAGATATACTTCTGTACTTTAGTACGTTTGAAGATTCATACTGAACAGTAACTTGGAGTATGTACCATTCTGTGGATAGCATAAAAAAGAAATATAAGACATTACAAGACATTAAAGAAATATAAAACATTTATTCAAAGACATATTACACAGAAAAAGAAAATGTGTATATATGTACATAAACCTTTTGGTAGTTCCACCAGTTTTGATTTTAATATATCGTATGAAAATTTGGTCTCAAATTTCACATATGTTGGTTTCAGCCCATATGTTTGTGGTATATTCAATAAGGATTCGCGCATTTGGGTTTTTTGATGCCTATGTAAAATCTGTTGTCGAAGGATCACTGCATGAGATTCAATTAAATGATGGATAGCCAAGAGTTCATTTCCAATCTATAATATAAAAAGAATAAACATGTATCTGGTATTAATACTGATCCATTCAAATTATATTTCTATCTATATATATATTATTGTTATTGTAATAACACACAAAATTGTTACTCACCTTTAAATTACAGGTAGCTATCATTTTATTTAAACTAGCATATTCAACACATCCTACATAGTTATTTGGCATACTTGGCATACTTATAAGTAATCTTTCTGCATGACTCTTGATTTTTTCCAGGGACTTATTCAAATTCCCCGATTTATCCTCATAATTATCTTTATTGGGATGACATTTATGTAAGATTTGCATAATTTTATCAGTAACATGTGCCATAATTAGTTTGTACTGATGCAGTTAATTTTAGGTACAATAACTTCATCACTGTTCAAGAGTGTTACAGAAAACAAAAATTTGTAATGTGCGATTCTACTTATTCATTGTTTCTTGACAATTGTGCGACTCTTCACAATGCGATACTAATAATGATTCTCTTTACAATTCTCCGACAATAACAACATTTTATGACTAAATCAAAAACTACTCAATACATACATTCACTAAACAATAGAAATGTACATCCAGATGATATACGTATCCTTAATTAAATACTTGTTATAAATTTTCAAACAATCTTGCAAATTTCAGTCTTTAGTTAACGGTCATAAGTTAAATCAGAACATGCGCATGAAAGCTATTACACTAGCGACATCTGCCGGTAGAGATGAGTGATAACTGAACGATGAATCGATCTTGATTCTATTATAGAATCGATTATTTTTTCGATACTTTTACGTTTGAATTGTACATATATTTAGTATAAAAAATCAAATTCAAAATTGACTTTTTTCTTTATATGTAAGGTTGTTTTAATTAAATCAGATACATAAACAATGTTCAATATTCCAGAGTCCTTTGAAATTTAAATGTACAAAAAAGTTCAATTATATTACGAATTCATTAGTAATTAAAAACGATTGTATGCTCATGACTTTTATTCAACATATATATCATAACAGCTTATAAAAAAATGATGTATTTTCAAAGTACTTACAATCAAATTACAGCCAAATCATACTCAATGCACAATAATGTGCATATGTATATTGTACAATTTTTACTTACACATTTTGCCTGATTCATACAATAACTGGAGTTCCAGTCCAGTCATTGTAAGTGCGAGTACTAACAATACTACTTAACGATATCAAAAGATATCATATGTATAAGTTTCAAAAGCACTGGTATAAAAATTATATAATGTTATTACTGACATAACGAACGATATTACAATGAAAGTAATTAACTGGCATTTTTGTAAAATCACATAAACGATTCTACAAAATACAATTTTGTAGAATATTATTGTACTTTGTAGAATCGTCAGAAATTTTACGGAATCACCAAATTAATCGCTTTCACTGCGACATACATATAGGCCATATATTCCGTTCGCGAATGTAAAACTGGAAATTCGTAAGAGATACATACCAAGACGAATTATATCTCTCGTCAATTTCCGGTTTCTCCCACTGCCATGGTGAAAGTACACGAATGTTAGATCTACATGTATATATACATATATATATATATATGTCGTTGATTACTACGAGCGGTCATTAAACTTACACGTTTAATCGTACTTCATCACAGAGAGATAAACATTCTTGATACTTGTTTTCCAAGATATCTCGTTATCAGGTTAATGTCGGTTATTCGAGAATTTGTGGTCCCACGAAAGACTGCTTGTTTGCGATCTGGTTTAGATTCTCGCCTGCATATGATAGCAACGGAGAAATCTCGACATCGTTACCGACGTTCTTCGCACCCGCGTTTAGCAACCACTTCTTATGCAAATTTAGCAGGTCGCTACGCGCGGTACTCGGGCAATCTTGACCGGCGGAGTTGGAGTTTTTCAACGGGCTAAATTCTTCGTCGCGAGTGCCCTGCCATACCGCAAAGTTCTTCGAAAAACGAAATACATCGAACACGAATTTCTCTATTTTGATACCGTTCGGGCTTTTTGGAGTGATTCTCTCTCCCTCGTCATTAATGTATGGAATTTTTTTCTTTGCGACATGCAAATCCAAATCTTTTTCGTGAAAGTATCCAACGTCCTTCAGGAAATTGACTGTAAAGTAGTGGTTGCATATATTGGCAGCATTATACACCAATTGTCCATCAGCATGACAAAGTTCCGCAGTATCCTTTGTGATCTCACTGTATTCAACTACTTGATAGTGGTCCTCTACCTGCATTATACGAGATAAAGATGATAAATTACAGTGGATACATAGGATATACATATATAAATTTAATATATTATGGATTATATATAAAAAGAAAACTTGCCTTGCAAACTACACCCACTGCTTCAGAGGGAGAAGATTTCTCAATCACTTTAACCCCACAATCTGTTTCAGAAACTAAACAATAGCCTAGAAATATAGGATCTGCTACTTTCACCAAGATATTATCCACGGAATGTGCATGTATACTCCGAATCCCACGTTGCATCATATCATCCAATATTCCTTGATTTTCCAGTGCACGATACAATCCTCCATTGCCATCGGGTGCTTTGGAAATGCGATGCTTCGCATCCAATATAATCTTGCCATCAAAGGTGAAACATGGTAACATACCTTGCTTGAAAGCTTTGACATTTTTTTCTTTCAAGCCAAAGTAGTTGTGCTTGCTAAGATAGGTGACAGTAGCATCATGAGTGGCTTCACTGGTAAGAATATACCTGAAAAATAAAATTCATTTAATATTTTTTTTTCCATCATTCAGTGATCATATGACATTATATATAAAATTCCATATATACATTTCTCAAGTAGTTTTAATGTTATAATTATCTTACATTTATTCTGCAATAATTGACTTGACAACATACCAAGTTATCTCTCCATATTTTCCACACTGTTGTTCTGCAATATTCTGCAAACGTAGTATCCTCTCTGCCTGCAATTGGAAGAGAGTTTTATGCGATGGTAAGTCAATATCATATATCCCTTTAGGATAAGTCACTCCTAAACGTGTGCCTTGACCACCCGACATCAACAATACCGCTACACGACTTTCAGCAACTTCTTTTAGGCCAAGTTCCTCATACATTCTCAGCTCTTCCTTTGTGGATGTTTTGGCAGAAGCAATCTTTTTTTCATCTATAGGCTGTACTTTGTCATCCAGCGTACCTTTGCCAATGCATTGGGAGGATTCTAGTGCTTTTTTAAAATATAAAGTAATCTCTTGTAGATTCAATTCATCAATGTCATTTTCCAGGTGATGCCTGTCCTCGTCTGTCAGCTCCTCCCAGAATCTAAGCAGATGTTCCTGATTGTACTCAGCCAGCTTCTTCCTCTGACGCTCCATTCTCGCCGACAGCCGATATTTGACACTTCTGAACAAATGTAAAACGATGGATGGATGGATGGATGGTGTATCTCCCTATTGTACGTCGTGTTTATCGTCGTTTCCCCTTCAAATCCTTTGATAGTGGCCTACGTCACTCTCCGTTCCGGCACAATGTGTGAGGGAGGGAACAATCGGTCGGTCGACTACCAACGAGCAACAGGTATTCATCGAGCCCAAATGACCTGTGTCGAAAGTTGTTGCTCCTGCTGTGGCGGCGGCGGCGGCGGCGGCGACGGTGGTAATAGCGACGTACCTTCACTTTCACAATTCCACGTAGCACGCTCGGTTCGATTTCTCTTATCGATCCCTCCCGCCCTGCCGGCCTCTCCTGTTGCACGTGTAATTTTCCTTTTCCTCGTCATCGTGCCTCGTTCGCACACCTACGTGATCCAGTCGACCGGTATCGACGCTGAGAAAAGTCATCTCTTTCGCGTACACATCTATATAGATATAACCTGCGCGTTGTACAATTCGTATGTATAAATGTCCTTATCTCTGCAGTCTTTTCTCCCGATCGACATTGAACAAAGTCCTAGCCGTATAGAAAAGCGTCGATAAGGCGTATCGGATACGTCAAGGAGAATGCCTCGAGAATCTCGGGCAGGAGATAAGACACGAATCTTTCGTCCTCCGTCAGCGTATCGACCAACAAGCGAGCCGAAAAGGTGAAAGGTCGTGGTGAAAGCGAGCGACCTTGATTTCCATCGCGTTGTTCTTTCGGACGAGGCTGCGCAATGTCGGAGGTGACCGCCCAGGCGGGAATCCGGGCGCGATGTCGCGCTCGCGCATTCATTAGTGATGACGCGTGATATTCCGAAAGATATTGAGAAAGTGAGGAAACGGTTGATTTTTTACGTGGCTTTGAAAACGCGCATTTTGTCGCGACTTTAAAGAAAAATGTCGCTCTCGATCAATCCCGTGTGATTATATGGGTTCACAACGCGGCTCAATGAAGTAGTTTTCTCTGTCGCTGCCTTTTTTCTGACTAATCAAGCATTTGTTCATAAATAACCATTTAAATATTTCATTCGTTATATAAACTGATCTCTTTTAATTGGTACATGCAATAATAACATATAACATTTAGAAAACTTAAAGGCAGAGAGGAAAAAATTGCAAGATGCAACGTATGCGAAAGAAGAATACAGATATTTCGTATACTATTTAAAAAAATCCTGCGCGAGAAAGAATCAATATTATCTGTTGCTTTAATCGCACGAAAGATACGAGTTACGATGTGCGAGATACGAGTGCGCGTCGGAGGTATATTGTATATAAAAAGTCGCGATACTCGTTTAAAAATTGTCCATTCTTTTTAATCAGGAAGCGCGACAGGAAGCGCGCGTTTGATAACGTCAAGTTGTCAAGCTGGAGAGCGCTAGCTTTAGCGTTTTTTACGCCTACATTTCGTTCACGACGCACGCTGCACTCTTCCATGCGTTTCGTATTCCATTTGAAGCAGTTTCGAGCGGACGCGCCGAGATGAAGCAGGCGCGATTAGTTGCGGGCGACGACGACAGATGGGGTGCACGCTCGGCCGAGAGAAACGGAGCGAGGTCGTCTGTCGCCGTGTTGCATGCGTATGCGCCCCGTCGTAACCTACGAAGGGACACGATGCCACGGTGCCTACGGCGATGAAATAACGCGTTCTCGCACACGCGACGATGTTCGAACGGTGCCGGTACGACGAAAAACTATGTACAGTGTTGTGATATGTCCGCGTAGCGTTGTCAACAGCCAAGTATCGCACGCTCTGCTCGGTAGATGTTTCTCGGTAAGTTGTTTAGCGCTCGCCCCGCTGCCGACTTCTCGAGTGTCATCGTTGAACTGTCACTGTTTACCTTGTCACTTAGTCGCTCGCTCTCGTCAGACGGCGGTCGGAACAATCTGCAAAAGAGACACCTTACCGAAAAGCGATCAATCCGCGCGTCACTGTCACGACAGGGACTTTCAGACCGCGAATTCGTGGGCCGGCGTCGCCCAATAAGCTCGTTTCCTCTTTTGTCGCCCACACGCGAACACGCCTTTCCATCTTATGCGTGAATCGCGTCGCGCCGCGCCGGCAGCATCACACAGGCGGGGGGGCTTGTTTCCGCTAACTGCACCTGCTGTACTTTGCGCCTTTCCTTTCCGACGCGTTCGATCGTATTTCCGAATATCGTTAGATATGTCTGCTTAGCTGCACTCTTTCTCGATGCTTCTTTCACTTGACAAATTGAAGTGTAGATTTCTTGTTTAGTTAATGTAATTCATTCATATGTATTGAAGATTTTTTGAACATGCCATGGATATAATTCGAGCAGCAGAGGATCATACAGGAGGAAGTGGCAGAGGGTGCAGTAGAAACTAGCAGACTGTTTACTATAAGGCGCGTTATACCGAGGGCTACACCCTGTGCGGCGGCGGTGGTGGTGGCGGCGGCAGCCGATAATGTTCACGCACATAGATAGGTTAGGGGAGGTAGCTGGACTGCTGTTCCGTCCGTGTTTATCTGCCGCGTTACCGAAGTCCACGAAGTCGCGTTCCGCTCGTCGCGAACATCCACCGCACTTGTCGATCGCGATGAGAGATTCGTAGCGGAGGAGGTTAGACACGCTGAGGTAATCAATCGATGCCCGCGAGAAGCGACGATCGGACGCGAGATAACGGCGATAAGGCGTGGGATTTAAACGTGGGCTTCGAGCGGTCGGGCGATTCGTTATGCGGAAGTCGACTTTAATTCTTGCCGAACTTTTCCATGACGAACCGGTTAATGTTAACTTTTCGTACGCTCGTAGAGATTCGAGAGTCTGCTTGATGAGCAAATGCATAGATGAATAAATGTTTAACAGCAGTATAGAGCTAAAGGTTCTCAATTAATGATCCGTTATATAGATGTGTACTTTGTCAAATATATTCCTTCCATTACCGTTATGTCGGTGTGTGTAGCGAATAATGTACGTTCGACGCATGTAGCTTGTTAGAATGGAACATTTTATAATAATATATTTTGAATTAACTATATTAGAGTAATTAATGAAAAGTTAACTTATAAGTATAATATAATAATTAATCATATGAATACCACTTACATCTAATATTCGCAGTAGAACAGTATCAGCAACGCTAATGAGCTTGGCGAGTAGAAATTTATTAATACTGTGTGTTTTGCAAAGTACAGGTGCCGGGTGTCTAGAACACAGTTGGCAAAATGGGCAAGTTGTTGTCAAAGATCTTTGGCAACAAGGAGATGCGTATTCTCATGTTAGGACTGGATGCTGCAGGAAAGACTAGTATCCTTTGAGATTTAACAAATACATATGTCATGTTTCGTATATCTCATATATATTCTTTTTTTTTATTGCTATATTCTTCTATCCACTGACTTTTGTTTATCCATGATCTTTTTTCTCCGTTGTATTTTCTGAAAATCTTGTGCAATTTAATATATAGTGATGAGAATCTTGGTTTGTTATATATGCTTTACATTATAATATATATAATATAATTACTGTCTTCATTATACTATATTCATTTCCTTAATCAAATTATATCAGCAATATTGTATAAACTTAAACTAGGACAGTCTGTAACAACTATACCAACAGTAGGATTCAATGTAGAAACAGTTACCTATAAGAATGTTAAATTTAATGTGTGGGTAAGTCTTGAGCTTTTGCTATTCTTGACACAGCAATATGCTGATTTCAAAGTTATTCTGATGTATCAGTCGTTTGCTGTTTTAGATAAATGAATTATTTTTATCGTTTAGGATGTAGGTGGTCAAGATAAAATACGTCCATTATGGCGTCACTACTATACAGGGACGCAAGGACTTATTTTTGTAGTAGATTGTGCAGATCGAGATAGAATTGATGAAGCTCGCCAAGAACTCCATCGAATTATAAACGATAGAGAAATGCGTGATGCTATAATTTTAATTTTCGCAAATAAACAAGATCTTCCGGATGGTAAGTAACATACAATTGACAGCACAGATAGTATAATATACTATATGCATGCTACAGTTGTTTTTACAGGTTGGTGTTACAGTATAGAATTTTTTTATTTGTACTCTTTAGCTATGAAACCACATGAAATACAAGAAAAATTGGGATTAACTAGGATACGAGATAGAAATTGGTACGTTCAGCCATCTTGTGCCACAACAGGAGATGGGCTTTATGAAGGCCTTACGTGGTTAACCAGTAATCATAAATCATGAGCAAATATTTATTTTTCACGTATTAGCTTTATATATATATATATATATGTATGTATGTATGTATGCATGTATGTATGTATATGTATGTATGTATGTGTGCGTGCGTGTGTGTGTGTATGCATGCGCGCGCGCGTGTGAGTGTGTGAGTAATTGTGTGTGTGTATATATATACATATATATATATATATATATACATACGGAGAATACATGTTTGCTTTATATTTTTATTTTAATTTATCATGTGGAGGCTCTGTAAAACAAACAATTGATAATGACGATAGATTTGATGAGGTCTTTTTCACAAGCAAAGTTGCTGCGGGTGCAAAAAGGAAAAATCTATAAAGACAATTATTAATGGTGTGTTCCAATAATATCGATACTAGGTGAATAGTAATTTATTGTAAACGAGGTACCAAGAGACGTAACCTTTGTTACTAGCTATTTATCCCAATTCATGGAAGTAATTACATTATTACTGAATAGGGTTACACGGGTTTAACATCACTATACTGTAACATATTCACGCAAGTGTACTACTTCACGAGAGATAAGTTGTACAAGTTAAACAAAGGAAGAAAAAAGGATAACGAGAATCTAGTTATGATATTAAGGGGTTCACAGATTCACAAGGATTAGTATACTGTATAACTTACCTTATAAACCCTTTCCGATATCTATGTATTGTTATTCGAGAGAGTTGTGTTTTTCGAACGGAAAGTACCTCAAGTTTTTAACGAATTACAGTTAGATTTTTAACTCCGCAATATATATTGTTGTCAATGCTAAACTAACATGTATCATATAATATTCATACATATAGACCTTAACTATGACACGTGAGTAAATTTGTAGCACCTACAATGAGGCTTTATATAGTCCAACGAGGTTTATTCGTTCGTTTCGGTGAAAATCATTACCATTTACTTACATTCTCGTGCCGAAAAATTGCTCGTAATTCATCAGTTTGGTAACGTCGTCTTCCAACTCAACAGACTATGTAAACTTTTTGATCGGCCCCCGTCTTTTTCGTTCGTCTTCTCAGACATATTATATATTTTCTTCATTTCTTTTCTTTTTTTAAGTAATATTTTAATCAGAACGCGAATAGTGCATAATTAATTGCCAGAATTCTCTTATCATTACGCACAAGTCATGAAATTACAAAAGCGGTCTTACCATATTTATCTGAATTTATTAAAATAGAAAACAATGCAACACACGGAGTTATCGGTTTACTGATACTGTGAGCTCAAAAAAAAAAAAAAAAAGGAGAAAAAGAAAGATAACATTACATTGAGCATAACAGCATTGAATCTGCCAATATTTTTTACCGTTTAAGTGAGTATTGGATAATAAAGCATTAGTATTAGGTCGCAACGATTAAACCATTAATCTAACGGCATCTTATGGATGAAATAGGTGTTTTTGTCGTGACTTTCGTTTCTCTCAATAGCATAATCCGTAGCGTAAGATTAGTACGAATTCATACTTCGATATTCATAATTGACTCATATATGAAGTTCACAAGTGTTCAAAACATTCGTATGATTATCAGTCGAATTGAGTTATTAATAAATAGTGGTGGCGAACATCTACAATTCGTCAATACATTGACACCTTGTTTGCATTCCACGGTAAATTAGCGAGTTAGATTGTTAGAGAAAGAGAGAGATAGAAGTGTTTTAGTTATAAATAATCTACATAAATTTAACAGAGATTTTCCAGGCGTAAGTTCGTAAATAACTTTCTCAGCGTGTCCGTACCATTAATATTAAGTATTTCACTTAAGAAATGGCGTAACGATTGAGCACATCATCTGTAAAAATCGTAATCAGGCTTTGGAGATATCGAGCTGTTTTCCATAACATTAGCTGCATTAATTAATTAGTCTATGGTCAAGTGTTTGTGCGACCATGTCATCGTAACTCTGCATTTTTACCAATGTGTAAAACAGCGACGACATATTACTTATTATGTACTAACTATATAAAAAAAATATATATATTCTTTTAAATGCAATAATCATAAATTGTTACGTTTTACCATTGGCTTCGGTAAGAGAGCCACCTTCATTATTAAATACAATGTTATAATGTTAATTGACGAAATTTTATGTATATAAATATGTTCCATATTTCAAGTGTAGTGTTTTATGTGTGTGTCGAATGTTTCATATGTTCCATGTGACTATTACCACTTCATGAGAAAAATTCTAAATTATACTAATGACAGGGACTACATATATACACATAAAAGGGGGGGCAGAGCTATGTTGACACAGTGAGAACTAATATAGGAAATATCTTACTTCAATTTTGAAGGACGTGTAAACAGAAGAGAAAACTCGCTTCTATTAAGATTTAGGAAGAAAGTAAACTTTTTCCACTTTTGTTTGTATATAATGAACAATTATTCGTTTATACATCAAAAGTGAAATGTACTTCATTTCACGTCGTCAACTATGTGACATGCGTACACTGACATATGATGAATCAAAAATAATTCAGAACTATAGAGCGTTCACTTCAGTCCAAAGCCTGAACACAACAAGAATCTCATAACATTCGGGAAAGATCTACGAATGTGATTTATAGAGATCATTGCTAGAATTTTGTTACTATATTGCTAATTATACCGAGTAGTAATTTAATAAATTTTTCTATCTGGAGTTTGGTGATAACATAACGAGCAAAATACTATTACAGTGGGGCTATAATGCACGTGATTTTTAAATTTGGTTCAACGAATGAATAATAATGTTCAATGAATAATAATTTTGTTATTATACTTTACACAGGGCAGGAGAAAACTCGGAAACAATTTCGAAGATGGATATATTGTATAAATCTTAAACTTTGTTGCTGTAGATCTTTTCAACAAGATGCGCTGGATAATTTTATTCGAGACAGACGTATACATAGTAATATGTCGTCCCTTTTATTCAGCCCTTCCCCTTCTACATATACCTATACTGCATACACATATACGTACCATTTCGGTTAGAGAAGAATATCCAGACATTATTCGTCATTCGTGAAAATAACGATGTTTGATAACTTATACGACATCTTACCACAGGGGCCATACAAAAATAAGGCTCATAAGGCGCTTTGGAATATAAGAAATAATATTACACATAAATTGACGCGCTATCAGCTTACACATGGATTGACGCTATCAGCCAGAGAATTCCTAATGCACCAATCGTAAGAATATCTCTAAGAATGAAATATCTGCCTTAAGAGAGAAAGAGAAAAGTTTAGCGATACAAGAATTAACATTGTTCTGTTGATTTATACATATTCTCGCTATTTATTTCTATCGTTTAAGTAGAATCTATAGCACGTTACACTCTTCATAGAGATATGTCTTGTGAATGTTATAAAATTATTTATACATACAATCGTTATTTGTGAAACGAAGTGTAATGTCTTTTTCGTATTTTCGATGAATAAGCCAACGAACGAATTATACTCTGCAAAAAGCGTAGGAAAAGCAGATTATACGTGAAATACCTCGGGTATAGAAGTAACTTGAATTAGGGGCATTGCTGGTGCAGCAGGAGCTTTTTGGCTCATGGTGTATATAAGATACACATATATAATAAATGCAATATAAATAATAGCAATTTTTACGAAATCGGAAGTCGACGAAGTTAGAAAGTATATATGTACTTGTATATTACTATCATTTGTATAATAAAAATTTCTTTAAATTATGCATTCTGTGCTGTGCATCGAATACGCATCACGTATATTTGTATTATATTTATCATAATTTATAGAAACATGTTAAGGATCTTTATTTTACAATCTTTTTTGGTATTTTAATACTTGTCCTTTTTTTGCCTACACCTAAACTAAAAATAATCGAGACGATAACAAAATATGTATGTATATACATTTATAGAGTAAATAACAATATTAAAATTCTGTAAGAAAAGTCATGGTTTTATTCTTCCAATAATCTGCATTTCAATTAATCATATACGAGACAACCGTCATTATTTTCCACGTTTTTCGCTATATTTTCGAGATTTTTATTATCGAATTAATATTTATCATCAAATTAATATTTATAAGATATTCAATACAAAAGCGAGAAAAATGCACATTGAATGTCACATACTTAAAACATGCTCTGCCTCTTCACGAAAATTAAATCTAGATAAAGAAAATCGAGGTACTCTTATATAAATAGCTAAAGTAAAAAGATACGAATGTTATGTATATATTTAAGCAAGCATAAGAATTGATTTTATCACATATTAAAAAAAAAAACTTGAAAATAAAGCTATCTAAATCCCTTCTAAAATCATATGTTTACCGTATGTTCCAGATTACATATATACATATACACACACATATATATATATATATTTTCCTATATTTTTTACTGTGTAAAATGTAATACCAATTGTAACGTCGATTTTTATATCTTTTTTTTCTTTTTTTTTTTTAAGTTAATACTTACAAACTTACAGATTCACATACGAGACTCCCGTAACCGTTCATTTTTCGTTCAAGAGATATCTGGCGTATTAAAAATAAGCTAAAGCTTTTACACATCCTAGTGTCAATTCGTATATGTAGCTTAACTGTACTAATCTAAAAGACTATACTTACGTGTTAAAACACCCGTAATATGTACATTAGAGTTAAAGTTACTAACAGTTAGTACATAGTAAAAGCGTTTTTAGAACTGAGATTCATATACAGAATATTTCTCACAAATATATCGAAGTGTGACTTGTCACGATCACAAAATTTAAAGATCTTTGATAAAATATTTAAACACGAATATCTGATCAGATTTATAACACACTTAAAAAATCATTCTACTGTACAATTAACAGCACGATCATTATATCTTCCATTTAATCAGTTGTATATCTGTATCATTCGTTCTTCAGATACTTCCTATTTCGATATATTCCTGTAGAGGTTTATAGTATATAGTTGGATGCTATCTGCTGGGTCGTTGTTCTTCCACGAGGGCTATCAATCGCTGCCGGGTTTTCTTATTGTTTTGACAGGCCGCCGATATTAAACCGACCAAATGTTTAACTGAATATTCCTGCAAAATGCAGTTTATATGTTAAATATCGCAAATATTGCGCTTAAAGCATATTATATAACTTTAGGTACCTTGTGCTCCTTGATCCATTCTTCGAAGCTATTCTCAGGGAGATAATAAGCTTTAATATACAGTTCAACGTATTCTCTGTGCGGCATAGGTCTCAACGACGTCACTTTCTCAAACTTGGATTTTAGTTGTGTAAAATCCAATTGCATCAGTGCTCTACCGCCGTTCGAACATTTCTTCGCATTGGAAAATCTACAATGATAATATCGTATTTTCTTTCAACGGACTTCTTTGCACTATCAAGCACACTCAGAAATGTAGCAATAAACTTTTCTTCACGTACCCTTCCACTAAAGTGTGTGTGATTAAGTGAGCTACGTTTTCCCATACCGCGTTACATACATCCACGTGTAAGGGAGTGCACGTTCCGATAGCGTTAAGTCTTTCGTCCAAAGTACATACTTCCTATAAACGATAGCAAGCAATTCCTAATATTATTCACCATACTGAAAATGAGAAAGAGTCCCGTTTCACGGAAGATAACGCTTACCTGGATTAATGCATCGATATAATTACTGTGCTGTGACATGACGTCTGTCACTTCCCAATTGACTCTGTTCATTAAATTTAAGATATTTGCAACATCAAACGTTTGCGATATTACTGCCATATAAACGGGTTTTCTCAGATCTATCGTAGACGCTATCGTTTGCATATAAAACTGATGCAAAAATCCTCTTTGAGGACTATTGGCAATAAGATGCTCTAAGTAAGGCCTCAGGCCTTCGTATTGTTGTCCTAAAAATATCAGAGACTCGACAGCTACAATACGTTCCGTTAATCCGTAAAGTTTCTCAGGCTGCGACAAATTCACAATTGATGAAAGCTGTGGTTGTCTTACTTTGTTGTACTTCGCATTACCATTATCTTCTATTGTATCATTCTCAGAGATAATCAGATTTTCTCTGATTCGCGTTAAGGATAGTTTTAATTTTGGACTGTACAGCGAATCGCTATTGATTTGCTGGAAGAATAGAAACATATTTTAAATACATTCCAGTGTCCACGCGACATACGATCGTAGATTTAACATAAACTTACGAGATCTGACGTAAAGAATAAGTGTACTGTGTAGAAGCATAATTCAAAAAATTGTATCATGCTCTCTATGACGGTGACCGCGATCGATCGTAAAAGCCTCGACATCTGTAAATACTTGCCGCACACTCTCAATATGCTTAATGTCGTGTTCGTGACCATAGGCCCGGACTGTTTGAGTTTGCATTTCTTTTTGCTAGCTTTTGTATGGTCTGGCTCATCGACGTATTCGTGTTTTAGTTCATCAGGAATGTCGTCGTCAGACTCATCCGAAAAATATGCTGGTTGATTAACCAGCTAGATAAGAAAATACAAATACCATTAATCAATAATAAGAGAGAAAAACTGAGTAGAATATAAACGTATTATGTGCACAAAGACATGTAACAGTTTTAAATATTATCGAATATAATATTAAATTATTATCAAGTTATTAAAGTAATAAATATGTCAGGAAATATAAGAAGTTCCAGGCCACTTCAGATCATTTTTCACAGTTCAAACAAATTACGATGAATAATTATAATAATAATTATTATTTAACGTTTTTCTTACATCATCTTTTATCATGATATCTTCATCCATGGTATCGTCCAATCCTAGCATAAACGGTGACGAGCCATCCTCCAAATATTTCTGCAGCCAATCAATGCCTGTAGAATTGTCACTATCGCTTAAATTTGAACTGTCAAGACTGTTCCACACTTTGCAGTTATTAAGAGAAGGTTTCAAACTTCGAAACTCTAATAATTGAGTAGCCACAAAATTTGATTTCACGGGACACAAATTCCAACCGTCATTCTCTAGATACATTCTCAATTCGTCCAAACGTGACGCGTGGTAATGAGAAAAGTAAGATGAGGATTGCTCCTTAATGGACTCCTGCAAGTTTTCTGATTTGTAGCCACAAAGCTCTTCTCCAATTTCCATCAATCTGTAATTAACGGAGATTTTATCGGCAGTTCGTTTAGCTGCTCATCACAAAATTGCCAAATTACAAAGTTAAACCAAGTGTGAGAGAGAAGTTACTGTTTCTAGTGTCTATCACCAATTTACCTACCTATTAATTATACCTAATACTTGAACAAATTGCTCAAATTTAGTGTATGTTAAATCAGTGTTTGTCAGATATGTCGATATCTTTGTTTCCACATCGTGCCATACTCGGACCATACTATTTTCTAGCTTATGCTTGACATATTGCTTGCTAAAAGTTGCCTCTAAATCTTTAACGTCGGATTTACACTCTGCTTTATCTTCTTGTGCATTATGCCAATTTACAACTAGATAATACGAGCTCAATATCGTCCATAATGATTTACACAGTTCCGTGAGGCAGGCTATGCATTTCTCCCGAGGTACAGCTTGACACAGTTGCTTGTATTGTCTTTTCATGTCACCTCCTGCGTAACCATGTATAGCGGTCAATGCGGTATTGTGAATGGCAGCGCTAAAATGTAGATGCAGTTGATCCATGGCAGATTGAGTCTTGCCCAATAGAGTGTATGCTTCCTGGATGGAGGAATATACTGCTACGTCGAATTGTGTACACATTTTAGAAAGTGTAGTATCTAAAGCTTCTTCTACTTGCACCAGAATATCTTGTAATTTTTCGTTTAGTTTAGCAATGCAGTGAAAATGTTTGTAAGTCTGAGCAGCACTTTGACATTCTAGGAGAAGTGATATGGCTCCAGGATAATTTCCCTCATTTAGAAGCTCCTGCAGACGATCCCCCGTACGTTGCTGGTAACGCAATAATTATATTCATCAAAATCAAAAATGTTTTTTGATCAATTTAATACAATGTAGTAACACAAATAATTTTTAGCAATAGTCCAAATAACTTTTTAAAGTATAGGCCATTTTTCTTTAACATAAGCAAAATAAAATATATGAATTGACCTACCAGTGTTTTTATAGTATTTAAATTATTTAACAGATCTTCAACCGTTTGTCGTTTCCGATAATTAGCTAATATACCTAAGCTTGCTGTCGTGAATTGTTCCTTAGCTAATTTTAAGTCTGCCCTCCCCATTTTACATATCTCTAATACATCTTGCAGTTGTTCTTGCAGCAGCAAAATTTTCTTAAATTCTGTGTTACAATCAGACTGCTTTTGCATGATAAGCTGTAATACTTTCTTAGATACAACTTGATGTTGTTGTTTGAGTTTTTTATAACACTTTTCAATTTCCTTGGAGTGCAATATCATTGGTAATTTTTCTAATTCATAACGAGGTGGATCAAAACTACCATCCATATTAAAATAAATGTCTTCGATAGATTCTATATCTTGATCAGGTATAGGCTCACTTTCTGTTGACTGATCAGCCTCAGAAAGTAGATCTTCACATTTTTGTGAATCAGGTGGATTAAGTAGATCAGGATTCAGGCCCATAAGTGGTACTTTAGTTGTGTTCTAAAAGTTTACGACAAAAGTTATTACAGATTATATTTCTTTACTTGTAACATTATTTTTTTATTATTTGTAATAGAAAAATTATCTTTCTAAAAAGTTTAGTTTTACCAAATTTTAATTAATAGGCAAAGTATCTATTAATAGATAAGCAATTAATAATAGATAAAAGATTGAGCATGGAATTATTGAAGCTAAATGGATAGCTTCTTTAAAATGTGACACAAGTATTGTAACACAGAACAATAATAAAAATGTTTTCGAAATAAAGTGTTGTCTAGCAAAGTTGCTATTTTATTGAAATGATCTTTTGTGAATTGCGTTGCTAAGAATGGTAAAACGAAACAGCATGACATTGTTTGACGTAACGAAATGCCAAATTTGGCTACGTTTCTCTATAGTTGGTCACATAACCTAACTGTTAAATAGCGTAAGTCAAATAAGGCTTATCTCAGACAGATGTAGTGTGTACTTGACTGAAAGAATATCCGTAAATAAACGACTTGCCTGTTTGTTAATGAGGCCAAAGAATTTATACTTCAAGTCTTCCATGATACTAGACTGACTCACGTCAGAAGATCAGAAGCATTCTCATCTGTTTACTTGGCACTCGGCCGATACGCCTGGCGTGACACTTTCAGCGGGAAGTAGGAACGGCATAATCCCGATCGATCATTGGTGATCCTTTTGATCACAAATCACGTAAGTTTCGAAACTGAATTTTGAAAAAAAGAAAAGAAGAAATTTATGACACGCATCCGTTCGTTTGCACATGCGAACACAAGGACAACAGTGTCATCGAAATGTTATCAAGACGCTCCCTTTTGAAGTTGGCTATAGTGCACAACATCATACATTCACACGCACTACAGCATCGACGAGGCACTAATAAAGACTGTCAGTCTTACGGTACCGAGTCGGTACGAGTACCGACGAAGAGGAGCCTGAAAGCGGCCTCTGAAAAAATGCATGCACATTACGTCCGTCCTCGTAACGGCAAAGCGTGCGCGGTCCGCTCATCGGCGGTGAGACAAAGATGGAGAGAGCGATTGATCGGTGACGAGATCTGTGCTTTTCTAACTAAAGCCAGCGGCACACGGTGCTTGTTTTCGTGCTGGATTGCTTGCTGGATGAAAATACTGCGTTCTGATTGGTATATTTTCGAAGATGGATGGAAATGCACCAATCAGAATGCAATATTTTCATCCAGCAAGCAATCCAGCACGAAAACAAGCACCGTGTGCCGCTGGCTTTACTATCTTTGTAAGGAAATAGAGTGAACAAGAAGAGTCATGCACACTTTGCCGTTAACATCAGGATGATCGTAGTGTGCGTGTATTTTCTCAGAGGGCGCGTCGGAAGAAACGTCCCAGAGTATCCGACCCAGTGGCCGCTCTCAGGTTCCTCTCTGGTTGTAACGATCTTATCTAAAATCTAAACGGATAGAACTCGTTCCTGTCACGTATCGTCTCATAAGGAGCACCCGGAGCGTTTGGTCAGATTCGGCCTTCACTGATTATTGAGAGGAGTATAGTTTAGTAATTTTCACACGCGTTGCATATATACATACATTTATCCGTATAGATAAATTATACTGCCTTGTTGTCGATAACCATGACATACTTGCACTCGTGGGAAGAATTCGAAAAAGGTG
This sequence comes from Harpegnathos saltator, assembly GCF_003227715.2. Taxonomy (NCBI): domain Eukaryota; kingdom Metazoa; phylum Arthropoda; class Insecta; order Hymenoptera; family Formicidae; genus Harpegnathos; species Harpegnathos saltator. The sequence continues at coordinate 190,605 of NW_020230349.1, forward strand.
CCGAGAGGTTATATCTGCAAGATCCGTTGAATGTACGTTTTACAACGTGTCATTACTTTTATTGATTTATCATCATTTTATTTGGTATCATTTGTATTCTAATATATATTCTAATATATATTCGAACGTGGTAATAATACTGTCCATTCAATTGCAACTGTAATTTCATATCAGTAGAAAACACCAATTTCAGAACCTTTGTATACACCATCTGTGTCAGTATTAATTTATTGAATTAATAAAAATCATCGCTATAATCACTGTGGTTTAGAAGATGTAGAAATACATATCTCATTTGAAAGTTAAGATTTTCTTGTCTCATTTGTAAGGTATATATTCAAAAATATCATTAAATATTATATTATCACTTACTATATATTTCTTCACAAGTCATTCAATGTTTATACAAATGAAAACTGATCCAGGTTTGTACAGGATGTTATATTAACTTCATATATTGGTCATTATTCTAAAATTATATTCTATCAGTTATATTTATCTTATTATACAAAAATGAAAAGTATTGCATCAGCTACTTATCTATAAGATTGTTTGCTTTCTATTACTTGTGTTGAAGAAATGAAAATATACATGTACAAGAGATAGCAATATACTGACGTTGCACTATATAGTGCTACTATACAATCAAATTGATGATTTTTTGCAAATTGTGAATAATCTGGGATAATCGGTATTGTCTGTACAATCTGGGATTGTCGGTACGTTGGATTGTATTTTTTTATATTACATCATACTTTCCCTTTCCTTTGTTTCAGACTCGTTATACGATGAAATATTGTCATAGTAAAGGAATTTTATGTCTAAAACTAACTGACAACAGACAGGTAAGTAATATAGTCTATGGTATATAGATATGCATTACTTAATATTTCTAATAAGAGCAGTATTAATAGCAGTGATAATTGAAATTGCTTACAGTGTCTCCAATATAAAACAGAAATAGCTCAAGATTTAAAAAAGATGGAAAAATTTATAGGCAACCTTATGAGACATATGGCATCAAAAGATAGTTGAATAAGCAAGATTTATATATATAGAATTTTTTTTCTACATGGAGACTAAGACATTCTACCTGTGCAGTTAAGGTTTTGTTATCTCATAAGATTTAATGATTGTGCGATCCACGGATATGTTAATTTTGTTTAAGGTATTAAAACTTTTTTTAAATATACAATATATGCGTATGAAATTGCTTTATTATTTTTTTTTTTTCATTTAAAGTTTCATAATTATTTCGGATAGCCCCGTTGCCTCCTCGTTAAAGTTCTGGAACAAACGAAGTTGTGTAAAATAAAAAATCAAGTGAGATATCGCTTCCAATATTTGCAGTGTATATCACAAATTCTCCGAATTCCAGACATCCAAAAAATATCATTATAAGTATATAATTACAATGTGTTTACTAAAAGTGTGACCGACACAACTCCCGATTGAAAACCGTTACATCGAAAATATTTGAACGGGCAGATAGAGAAGGGCTCTTCCCATACGACGCAATATGCAAGATATCCCAGTTATTGTCTAGCGCTCACTAGAAAACGACGTGTTTAACAATGAGTGGTATATACGTCAAAAGATTTGAAGCTGTTTTCCTTTGCACGCATCCCAAAGGACCGAAAATGTCGCGGGAAGCGGCTGCGAAATACATAAAAAAGTCAAAAGCGTTTGTAAACAAGTGGATAAAGCGGTATGCAACAACAAATACCGTAGATGATCTGCCAGACCGCGGTAAGACAAAAGAGGATAAATTGATTGCACAGTTATTTTCTACAAATCCTCTATTATCGCTGCGTCAGGGACAAGTCAAATTAAAGCAAAACGGCATTATTTTATCACTTAACAGTATTCGAACTCGTCTACAAGCTTCTAACCTTAAATACCAAAGCACAATGAAGAAATCGCTTCTCTCAGAAAAGCATGTAGAGAAACGAATCGCTTGGGCGCAGGAAAATATCAATCGCGATTGGAAGAATGTTATTTTTTCCAATGAAACCTCTTTTTGGGCACGCAATACTCTCAGTCGAACTTGGTCTACCCCCATGAGCAAACTTACCCAACGGATTGTGAAACACCCGGTAAAGGTACATGCCTGGGGTTGCTTTTTCAACCAAGGATTTGGAACTTTATCTCTATTCACAGAGAATTTGGATGCGAAAAAGATGGTTAAAATTTATCAGAGAGCATTAATACCGTCCGTTGAAAAGTGGTTTTCGGGCAAAAATCAAGACTGGATTTTGCAAGAAGACAACGATCCGAAACACCGGAGTCGTGTTTGCTGCCAACGGAAAGAAGAAAATAATATCGAATTATTAGACTGGCCGTCACAATCACCAGATATAAATCCTATTGAAAATGTTTGGGGATTAATGGAGATGAAGTTACGCGGAAGGAAAATATACACGGTGAGACAACTATCTCGAGAGCTGCGTTTGATATGGCGATCCTTACCTCGACAATATGCTGAAAAATTGATAGAAAGTATGCCCAGAAGATGTCAGGCAATAATTGACAACGGCGGTGATTGGCCGATCTATTAATATAAAAGTCATAGTATTGACTGAATAGTACATATGTAATTTTTCTTATTTTTTTATAATAAATAGTTTAAAATAGTTTATGTCGGTCACGCTCTTAATAAATAAACTGTACATTACTGGTAGATATTGCATTAGATATTAATGAAGCAAGGTTCACATATCAAGAGTATCGAGAGTATTGAGATTCGATTCAATACCCGAGTATGAAGGAAGCACGAAGCAACGAAAAACAAGCACTTACGATATAATGGGTTGAAGAACAGCATCCAGAGTAGTGTCAACATGAGGGTAGATTTCTTGATTTGAAGGCAGTTCATAGCGTACCTCTCCCCCTAATTGCAATTGTGGCTATACCAAACAAAACCATTTTACTAATCTACTATTTTAGAGGAACATTCCGCATCAAGTTATTACTTCGTGAAAAAAAAAAAAAACGAAGCGATGTGATGTGTCAGCATGCAATTTAAACATCGTGTTGCCAGAAAGGATATGTTCGGTTCTAATGCAGATATCTTAGGTATTTGTGAATGTAATCGAAAGCCGAAACTTGTGTGTAAAGAAGACGCGTAGGAGACCTTAGCTATTTATTTGTAGAAGCGTTTAGCGAACTTGTAGGATATATTGAGATGCGGCGGAGATGCTGACGTGCGCATATATATTAACAATTTGTAACTATGGTACTTCCGCTTTTTTATACTTCATTGTTATTTGTGCAGAGTAAAAAGAGCCGACAATTGATTATACAACCCGACAATTGATTATCCTCAGAGAAATATTCAGACAATAGAAGACAGATGTAACCGCGACGCACACGTTTCTCTCGCATCTTAATGAGCGCAGATGATGCATTCCATAGTAAGAAATATAAACAAATCAAAATACGTACTACGTGAATAGGCTTACTGCTGTCGGCGGAACTTGAGCAGCAGCTTGAAAAATCCTGCGGCGTACTTTCCCCGAGCCCGCTGTCCGTATTATTGCCTATAGCCGACAGTATTCTGTTGTTACGAGTATAATAAAAGTCCCTCCTTGTGCTACACTCATTTCGAGCGTCGGGCAACTTCGCCTCGACTCGAGTGCTGCTGCTGGACGTTGTTGACAGCAAGTTATAACTCCCATCACGATTATGTGGCGCGAGTCTTCTGTCTCTTTTGCCGATAGATCCGACAGTTCTGAAAGTGAATCCTTGACAGTCGTCTGGCACCTCACTCATTCGTTTTCAACAACCACCCAGGTCTATCGTAGATTCCACATTATCTCTCAGATCGATGCGCATTCTTTTTTTTTCCTTTTTTTCCTCTTTTTTTTTCTTTTCTTTTTTTGTAGATACAATTAAGTGGATACATACACTGGCTATGTTCTCATGATGCATCAAACTCAATAACCATCTCATGATGCTTTGTCAAACTCAATAACCACAGACTCAAACACAAATTCCGCCTAATATGCATTCGCTTCTTCGAGAGGAACCGCGTTACACGACGCATTCTAAAGCGCAATCTCTCGAAAGTATGAGGAGATTCTAAAAAAAATGCACAAGATGCGTCGGGGATGTGTCGGGGGATCAAGTGGGATGTACGAGATATGTCGTCAAGGAGATTTGGAGACACCAGGTGTCTCCCAAGCCTCTCGAGTGCCGACATCGTCCACCCTCCCGGATACCATTATTTATTACACAAACATATGGCGCGTACCACATATAACGTACATAATGCAACGAGAAACAAAAAAACACACAAACAATAATTACGACCCCAGAACGAAGGCGACCGGCACGCATCGCCCCTTTGTGAATTCCACGGGACATACAGCCAGAGAAAAGCGAGTGAGTGCCAACTAGGACGTATATACGAAATAAACGAGGTGCGACAAGCAGTTAATCTCACTGATTTATTAAGGATTCGTCATGCTTCTCAAAATAAATAAAATAGGGGCATGCTTAAAGTAGATAATATACATGCTCGAAATAAATAAAAAATACATGCAAAAGACATCGAGAGGGATCGGGCGTTGGGGGGGGGGCGGGTTGTTGGTGATGGGGGGTTGGGGGTGACTAAACAATGACTACGGATCCCGTCTCATCCTCCAATTGCGGAGGATGGCTGTGAGGATTGCAGACCGTCTTGAGGTCATCGTACCTAGGTAGGGACGATGAATCTATGTCGTCCAATCGAGAATTGTTAGTTTGTAACGAAGATTGCTGTACAGATTGCGACTGTACCACCGTGTAGGATATCTCCCGGCGTTGTTGCTCGCTCATCCCACTAGTGTCGACTAGGCCAAATTCCAAGTGTCTGAAAGAAAAAAAATCATTTTTTCATATTCTTCATCCTTTCTCACGAGAAAGAATATCGGCAAGTCGTTAATATTTATTCAAGGAAACTCGACTTTTCTCGGCAAAAAGGTAAATTTTGTAAAAGAAAAGATTGGGCGATTTTAGATTGGCCGTGAAAGTCATAAGTTTACTAGTGTTTGCAATATTTAATATGTGCAATATGTGTATGTGTACTTTCGAAGTTCGTCCGGTAGCGGTTGTTTCTGAGAAGGACTACGGTGTCTGCTTCTGTGTCTTCTCCTAGGCTCCGTATGACTTACCTAGGATAATGTCGATAGAGTGTTACAAAGTGTGATCAATCTCAGTATCTGAATAATCTCATTAATATAGATCTTATAACAATACTTACAATAGCTTTTTGCACGCCTTCTCCTTTTCGTTTTTGCACTTCTCTCCACTGTGGCTCCGAATCTACCAATTCGTGTCTACTGCAAAAATCAATATACCGATCAATCAATATATCCGCGCGATCATCATTTCTACGTTATCATCTATTCTATCAAATAATTAAGCTACTGCACAGAATATTTTCATTTATGGCGCAATATGTGTAAAATAATAACTCGATATCAAGGCCAGATAGTAATTTTCATCAAGAGTAATTACATCAATTTTTTAAGATAACTAAATTAAATTAGAATTAAAAATAAGATTCTTAATTGATACACGATGTGTCTTGTCGCATCAAAATTACCAGATTTTAAACAATAGGCGAACCATTTTCGAGCGGAAAATATTGTTGACGAAGGTCAGCGAACTCTACTGCTTGCAGAAAAACAATACTCATTAACATCAAATTATTTTAATTAGACGTTAGTGCCTATAAGGGATATTCAATTGAATCTACGCGAGGGCACCTAACTTACGCAACAATGATGAGAGCGAGATATTATCGTCATGGGAGAGCGAGTGTAGCGTTTCAAGCTGAACGCATAACTGCATACCTAGAAGAACGGGAGTTCCTGTGTTTCCTACGATGCTTTCGGTGGCCGGATCTCGTATCCGAGCCCCTCGAAAGCTCAGACTCGCAGTCGGAGTGTCTGCTATGTCGACGGTGACTATGACTATGACTTCTTCTACGATGACCACCGCGACTATGACTATCTCCTGAACTCTGACTCTCCACCGAGCTGCTTCGACGTTGGAGTCTACTTAAGAGCTGTCAAAGAAAAAAAAATTGTACTTGGTAGGTAATTCAATTATAGAAACGTTACGTAAGTGTATCGCGCAGGCATAACTTAATCCGTGAGTAAAGTTAGATAGTTTTTTTTTTATATATTTTAATTGTAAAACCAGCAGATATAGTGATTTTTTTTTTATAAGAATCCTCATCTCGTTTATATCGCACATACTTTTAACTGACATAGAAATGTTTCCAAAGTGATATCAGTAAACTAAGTTTCATTAACGATTTTTCAAGTTATAATATCGATAACGTGAGATTCTTCTAGCTTCAGTTTTCGCTATTGTTTAAAATAGACAGCAAAGATACTTCAAGATGGATAAGGTAATGAAAATAATGAGAGATTTGTAAAATGAGCGGTCCATCTTGCACATACACATACCGCGAATGAACATTGCAATAAATTCCATTGAGTCGATACCTAGTGTAGTATAACGAGTAGGAAAACGAGTAAATATAACTATGTCAACTAACTGCCGGTGCCGCTCCCGCGGAGCGAACGGAGCGAGGACTAGACGAGGTATAAAGACCACGAGGCTGGCTCTGCGTCCACGGTGCGCTTCTCGTGCTTCTCGGACTCGAGGTGTTCACCTGCCGTTGAGTATTGCACATAACATTGCCGCTAGATGGATTGCTGCATGGATTCGAGATCACGGTAACGGGCGTTTCGACGAACGAGCCGACCATCTCTTGACCCTCGACGACCCGTCTCTGCGCCCGTCGACTGGGCGTCCTTTGAAACGGCGGTGGATTCCGCCTGATGGCCGCATGTTTCTCCAGAGTAGATTGCGGACTGTACGAGTGAAAACGAGAATACGGGCTGAGAGGCGGTGGACCGGTCGCCATTAGTCGGAAGAACGCCTGATGCTCTAGACAACATTTCCAGAGATGGCGACAGGCTCCTTTCGACGGTGTCTCAAAACCGTGCGTCCTCTCCTCGGAATTTTTCTCGCTCACTCTCAACATAAAATATCTGCCCTGGAAATTGGTATCACTCGGTGTATCATCATAAAGTATGAAGAGGTAAAATGAGAAATATTAACCGTAATATCTTTGCTCATATTCTTGGTAGTCGATCGTCTTCCTACGCTGAATTTATATATTTAAATATTTTCTTCAAGTTTATATACAGATTTCAAAAATAGATTTATAGATTCTCAGTCTAGGTCGGTTTGTAAGTTTATATTTTTATTAAGCGACACTTCAGCGAGATCAACGACATTATATATCAAGTTGTAATGGCATACATGTATTTTTTATATTTTACCTTGTAGTAAATTTTATTGATACGAGGCCAATAGTAATTCCCTACTTTGGTCTTGTTGCGTAGCAATATTATTCCGCTCGGTGTTAGACCTAGGAAATATTCTACGTTATCCTCGCCCTGCCAACGAAAATGACCAGATTTAGTCGGGATTAACGTTCACGCGATGCTAGTTACACCAGCACCAACAATAGGTTCACTCACCAGAACGGGATGTAAATCCACTCCATACATTTCCAACCACTTCACCTTATCTAGGTAATTTAATTCCGCCGCTGAGGGTAATTGACCTCTGGAAAAAAAAAGCCCTGGGTAGGTAGGGGTAGAGTAACAATTCGGAAATTACATCCGTTCGCATGACTGATCTTTCACGGACGCGAGATGACACGGACGTTCAAACCTATCACAGCTCTGTGAAGAGAAGCTGTAATTGGACTTGTATGGATAACCGGATGAGTTGTCTACAGCGCTTTGTTAACGCCCGCAAACGCTGGACAGTTTTGTGAGGCACGCTATTTGAATACTAATCATCAGGCTTGACATACATAAGAGTCTTATGGATCTCTACTATACGATTCTCCAGCTCCGTGGTTTGGTTGGCGAGGAACCGAAATTCGGTGACATAACCGGGCGAATGTCGTCTGGGATCATAATCGCCGAGTTCCGCTGAAAGAATAACGAGCGAGATCACTCGGATAATTAAACGTGTAATCGTCCACATCGTTTGCGAAGAATTTATTTTATTTTTTTTTTATGTAATACGCACTGATATTTCTAGCCTTACGTTTACGTTTGAAGTCGCCGACGAGTTATGAAGAGAGAGAGAGAGAGAGAGGGAGAGGGAGAGAGAGAGAGAGAGAGAGAGAGAGAGAGAGAGAGAGAGAGAGAGAGAGACGATCGATGCGTACCTTATGAAAAATGCGGTGCTCGTGAAAGAAACAGATAAAGCGGCAACAAGTAAAAGTGGTACTTTACTGGAGAATGGATAACCGTAGAAATATCGCAAAAAGTGCAATTGTCCCCGTCGCGTGATAACAATCACGTGAGAGAAAACTCGTCCGAAAAATCTCTCCTACTCTCTTCATTATTCGTCCGTTTTTCTCTCGCATAATGCCCTTTTCTGCCTTTTGCTGTGCGCGCGTGTGTCGTCGTTGAATACGAGGAAAGGGCATTCACATCGTCTCTTTTGACAAACGATAAGACGCAAACACACGGGAGCGAGTATTTTAGTTTGCCTCCCTTTTTTTCCCCTATCTCCGCGACTTTGAATCTCCCAGTCAGATAACTAACGCGCGTGGGCCACGGAGACGGTGTCCGTTTGCTCGTGTATTACCTGCGTTACCACATGCACACAGCATACACGAGTTTCGGTATTCACCAGCCGTGCTCTCTGCAAAGTTTTTTTCTCCCTTCGCGACTTTAATGCCTTATCCGTTTCTTTTCATCATGAGACGAATGATGCCCGCTGGATACACGACGGCGCACGAGAAACAGTGAGTGTAGCACGTGTACGTCTAATGGATGTACAATTCCGCGATACAAAGGCGATAACTCACATTGAACGACGTACGCGCCCAATTCTGCCGCCAAATCGAAGGACACGGGCAGTCTTCCTTGTAGAATGTCCTGTTTCACTTGTAGGAAGAACTGGTATCTATGGAACAAGTTGGGAAGCACGTTACACCGATTCTTCATTTTATATTCTCCGAAAGATTGTCAGTAAAGTCAAGAATGTGTGTGTGTGGATGCCGCAGCATGGAACAAGTTGAAGCGCGAGAAATGTAATTTCTGTGTGTATTTATTAGTCATAGAGAGGGGGGGGGGGCGGAGAGAAAATACAGATAAGCGAGTCAGTAAAAGCCGGAAGCACCGCTGTGAATGCGCTAAATTGCGTCATTAAAAGTAATTAAAAGCGCTACAAATACCGTGACCACTATTGTACATTACAGTGTACTTTAATTACTGCCTCAATTCGATGTCTTGATTGTACACCTGAAAGCCTTCTACGCCATTCTGTCATAAAGAAACAGCAGATGCAGATAGAATTATTACATTA